>NC_051154.1:417024576-417217975 GCF_013339745.2 Dermacentor silvarum
ACTGGATGCTGGCCAAGAATAGCAATATTTCATTGTGAAAGAAACAGAGTTAAGTTCTAGTCCACTCTACAGTCAATAAAGGGCAACAATTCATCGTGAAAGTAACAGAGTTCAGTTCTAGTCTACTTTACAGCCAAAGAAGGGCCATAATTCACCGTGAAAAAAGCGCAGGTAGTTCTAATCAACTAGATTCTGTCGAAGAATTGCAAAACTTCATCGTGAAAGAAGGAGAGGAAGTTGTAGTCACCTGTACAAGCGAAGAACGGCAACAATTCACGGTCAAGAGAGCAGAATTTAGTTCTAGTCCATTCTACAGTCAAAAAAGGGCAACAATTCATCGTGAAAGTAGGAGACTTCAGTTCTCGTCCACACTACAGGCAAATAAGGGCAGCAATTCATCATGAAAGTACCAGAGTTCAGTTCCACTCCACATTACAGCAAAAGAAGGGCCACAATTTATCGTTAAAATAACGCAGCTAGTTCTAGTGAACTGGATATTGGAGAAGAATTACATTTCATTCGGAAAGAAGCAGAGGAAGTTCTTGTCAACTCTACAGAGAAAGAAGCGCAACAATTCATGGTGATGGAAGCTGAGTTTAGTTCTAGTTTACTCTACAGTCAAAAAGGGCAACAATTCAACGTGAAGGTAGCAGACTTGAGTTCTAGTCCACTCTACTGTCAAAAAAGGGCAACAATTCATCGTGAAAGTACGAGAGTTCAGTTCTAGTCTACTTTACAGCCAAAGAAGGGCCACAATTCACCGTGAAAAAAACGCAGGTAGTTCTAGTCAACTAGATTCTGGCGAAGAATTGCAAAACTTCATCGTGAAAGAAGGAGAGGAAGTTGTAGTCATCTTTACCAGCGAAGAACGGCAACAATTCACGGTCAAGAGAGCAGAATTTAGTTCTAGTCCATTCTACAGTCAAAAAAGGGCAACAATTCATCGTGAAAGTAGGAGACGTCAGTTCTCGTCCAAACTACAGGCAAATAAGGGCAACAATTCATCATGAAAGCACCAGAGTTCAGTTCTACTCCACTTTACAGTAAAAGAAGGGCCACAATTTATCGTTAAAAAACGCAGCTAGTTCTAGTGAACTGGATGCTGGCCAAGAATTGCAACATTTCATTCGGAAAGAAGCAGAGAAAGTTCTTGTGAACTCTACACAGAAAGAAAGGCAGCAATTCACGGTGAAGGAAGCAGAGTTGAGTTCTAGTTTACTCTACGGTCAAAAAGGGCAACAATTCAACGTGAAGGTAGCAGACTTGAGTTCTAGACCACTCTACAGTCAAAAAAGGGCAACAATTCATCGTGAAAGTACCAGAGTTCAGTTCTAGTCCACTTTACAGTCAAACAAGGGCCACAATTTACCATGAAAAAAGCGCAGGTAGTTGTAGTCAACTAGATTCTGGCGAAGAATTGCAAAACTTCATCGTGAAAGAAGGAGAGGAAGTTGTAGTCACCTGTACAAGCGAAGAACGGCAACAATTCACGGTCAAGGGAGCAGAATTTAGTTCTAGTCCATTCGACAGTCAAAAAAGGGCAACAATTCATCGTCAAGGAAGCAGACTTCAGTTCTCGTCCACACTACAGGCAAATAAGGGCAGCAATTCATCATGAAAGTACCAGAGTTCAGTTCTACTCCACTTTACAGAAAAAGAAGGGCCACAATTTATCGTTAAAAAACGCAGCTAGTTCTAGTGAACTGGATGCTGGCCAAGAATTGCAACATTTCATTCGGAAAGAAGCAGAGGAAGTTCTTGTCAACTGTAAACAGAAAGAAAGGCAGCAATTCATGGTGAAGGAAGCAGAGTTGAGTTCTAGTTTACTCTACGGTCAAAAAGGGCAACAATTACAGTGAAGGTAGCAGACTTGAGTTCTAGTCCACTATACAGTCAAACAAGGGCCACAATTCACCATGAAAAAAGTGCAGCTAGTTCTAGTCAACTGGATGCTGGCCAAGAATAGCAATATTTCATTGTGAAAGAAACAGAGTTAAGTTCTAGTCCACTCTACAGTCAATAAAAGGCAACAATTCATCGTGAAAGTAACAGAGTTCAGTTCTAGTCTACTTTACAGCCAAAGAAGGGCCACAATTCACCGTGAAAAAAGCGCACGTAGTTCTAATCAACTAGATTCTGTCGAAGAATTGCAAAACTTCATCGTGAAAGAAGGAGAGGAAGTTGTAGTCACCTTTACAAGCGAAGAACGGCAACAATTCACGGTCAAGGGAGCAGAATTTAGTTCTAGTCCATTCGACAGTCAAAAAAGGGCAACAATGCATCGTCAAGGAAGCAGACTTCAGTTCTCGTCCACACTACAGGCAAATAAGGGCAGCAATTCATCATGAAAGTACCAGAGTTCAGTTCTACTCCACTTTACAGAAAAAGAAGGGCCACAATTTATCGTTAAAAAAACGCAGCTAGTTCTAGTGAACTGGATGCTGGCCAAGAATTGCAACATTTCATTCGGAAAGAAGCAGAGGAAGTTCTTGTCAACTCTAAACAGAAAGAAAGGCAGCAATTCATGGTGAAGGAAGCAGAGTTGAGTTCTAGTTTACTCTACGGTCAAAAAGGGCAACAATTCAACGTGAAGGTAGCAGACTTCTGTTCTAGTCCACTCTACAGTCAAACAAGGGCCACAATTCACCATGAAAAAAGCGCAGCTAGTTCTAGTCAACTGGATGCTGGCCAAGAATAGCAATATTTCATTGTGAAAGAAACAGAGTTAAGTTCTAGTCCACTCTACAGTCAATAAAGGGCAACAATTTATCGTGAAAGTAACAGAGTTCAGTTCTAGTCTACTTTACAGCCAAAGAAGGGCCATAATTCACCGTGAAAAAAGCGCCGGTAGTTCTAATCAACTAGATTCTGTCGAAGAATTGCAAAACTTCATCGTGAAAGAAGGAGAGGAAGTTGTAGTCACCTGTACAAGCGAAGAATGGCAACAATTCACGGACAAGAGAGCAGAATTTAGTTCTAGTCCATTCTACAGTCAAAAAAGGGCAACAATTCATCGTGAAAGTAGGAGACGTCAGTTCTCGTCCACACTACAGGCAAATAAGGGCAGCAATTCATCATGAAAGTACCAGAGTTCAGTTCCACTCCACTTTACAGCAAAAGAAGGGCCACAATTTATCGTTAAAATAACGCAGCTAGTTCTAGTGAACTGGATATTGGAGAAGAATTACAACATTTCATTCGGAAAGAAGCAGAGGAAGTTCTTGTCAACTCTACAGAGAAAGAAGCGCAACAATTCATGGTGAAGGAAGCTGAGTTTAGTTCTAGTTTACTCTACAGTCAAAAAGGGCAACAATTCAACGTGAAGGTAGCAGACTTGAGTTCTAGTCCACTCTACTGTCAAAAAAGGGCAACAATTCATCGTGAAAGTACGAGAGTTCAGTTCTAGTCTACTTTACAGCCAAAGAAGGGCCACAATTCACCGTGAAAAAAACGCAGGTAGTTCTAGTCAACTAGATTCTGGCGAAGAATTGCAAAACTTCATCGTGAAAGAAGGAGAGGAAGTTGTAGTCATCTTTACCAGCGAAGAACGGCAACAATTCACGGTCAAGAGAGCAGAATTTAGTTCTAGTCCATTCTACAGTCAAAAAAGGGCAACAATTCATCGTGAAAGTAGGAGACGTCAGTTCTCGTCCAAACTACAGGCAAATAAGGGCAACAATTCATCATGAAAGCACCAGAGTTCAGTTCTACTCCACTTTACAGTAAAAGAAGGGCCACAATTTATCGTTAAAAAACGCAGCTAGTTCTAGTGAACTGGATGCTGGCCAAGAATTGCAACATTTCATTCGGAAAGAAGCAGAGGAAGTTCTTGTGAACTCTACACAGAAAGAAAGGCAGCAATTCACGGTGAAGGAAGCAGAGTTGAGTTCTAGTTTACTCTACGGTCAAAAAGGGCAACAATTCAACGTGAAGGTAGCAGACTTGAGTTCTAGACCACTCTACAGTCAAGAAAGGGCAACAATTCATCGTGAAAGTACCAGAGTTCAGTTCTAGTCCACTTTACAGTCAAACAAGGGCCACAATTTACCATGAAAAAAGCGCAGGTAGTTGTAGTCAACTAGATTCTGGCGAAGAATTGCAAAACTTCATCGTGAAAGAAGGAGAGGAAGTTGTAGTCACCTGTACAAGCGAAGAACGGCAACAATTCACGGTCAAGGGAGCAGAATTTAGTTCTAGTCCATTCGACAGTCAAAAAAGGGCAACAATGCATCGTCAAGGAAGCAGACTTCACTTCTCGTCCACACTACAGGCAAATAAGGGCAGCAATTCATCATGAAAGTACCAGAGTTCAGTTCTACTCCACTTTACAGAAAAAGAAGGGCCACAATTTATCGTTAAAAAACGCAGCTAGTTCTAGTGAACTGGATGCTGGCCAAGAATTGCAACATTTCATTCGGAAAGAAGCAGAGGAAGTTCTTGTCAACTGTAAACAGAAAGAAAGGCAGCAATTCATGGTGAAGGAAGCAGAGTTGAGTTCTAGTTTACTCTACGGTCAAAAAGGGCAACAATTACAGTGAAGGTAGCAGACTTGAGTTCTAGTCCACTATACAGTCAAACAAGGGCCACAATTCACCATGAAAAAAGTGCAGCTAGTTCTAGTCAACTGGATGCTGGCCAAGAATAGCAATATTTCATTGTGAAAGAAACAGAGTTAAGTTCTAGTCCACTCTACAGTCAATAAAAGGCAACAATTCATCGTGAAAGTAACAGAGTTCAGTTCTAGTCTACTTTACAGCCAAAGAAGGGCCACAATTCACCGTGAAAAAAGCGCACGTAGTTCTAATCAACTAGATTCTGTCGAAGAATTGCAAAACTTCATCGTGAAAGAAGGAGAGGAAGTTGTAGTCACCTGTACAAGCGAAGAACGGCAACAATTCACGGTCAAGGGAGCAGAATTTAGTTCTAGTCCATTCGACAGTCAAAAAAGGGCAACAATGCATCGTCAAGGAAGCAGACTTCAGTTCTCGTCCACACTACAGGCAAATAAGGGCAGCAATTCATCATGAAAGTACCAGAGTTCAGTTCTACTCCACTTTACAGAAAAAGAAGGGCCACAATTTATCGTTAAAAAAACGCAGCTAGTTCTAGTGAACTGGATGCTGGCCAAGAATTGCAACATTTCATTCGGAAAGAAGCAGAGGAAGTTCTTGTCAACTCTAAACAGAAAGAAAGGCAGCAATTCATGGTGAAGGAAGCAGAGTTGAGTTCTAGTTTACTCTACGGTCAAAAAGGGCAACAATTCAACGTGAAGGTAGCAGACTTCTGTTCTAGTCCACTCTACAGTCAAACAAGGGCCACAATTCACCATGAAAAAAGCGCAGCTAGTTCTAGTCAACTGGATGCTGGCCAAGAATAGCAATATTTCATTGTGAAAGAAACAGAGTTAAGTTCTAGTCCACTCTACAGTCAATAAAGGGCAACAATTTATCGTGAAAGTAACAGAGTTCAGTTCTAGTCTACTTTACAGCCAAAGAAGGGCCATAATTCACCGTGAAAAAAGCGCCGGTAGTTCTAATCAACTAGATTCTGTCGAAGAATTGCAAAACTTCATCGTGAAAGAAGGAGAGGAAGTTGTAGTCACCTGTACAAGCGAAGAATGGCAACAATTCACGGACAAGAGAGCAGAATTTAGTTCTAGTCCATTCTACAGTCAAAAAAGGGCAACAATTCATCGTGAAAGTAGGAGACGTCAGTTCTCGTCCACACTACAGGCAAATAAGGGCAGCAATTCATCATGAAAGTACCAGAGTTCAGTTCCACTCCACTTTACAGCAAAAGAAGGGCCACAATTTATCGTTAAAATAACGCAGCTAGTTCTAGTGAACTGGATATTGGAGAAGAATTACAACATTTCATTCGGAAAGAAGCAGAGGAAGTTCTTGTCAACTCTACAGAGAAAGAAGCGCAACAATTCATGGTGAAGGAAGCTGAGTTTAGTTCTAGTTTACTCTACAGTCAAAAAGGGCAACAATTCAACGTGAAGGTAGCAGACTTGAGTTCTAGTCCACTCTACTGTCAAAAAAGGGCAACAATTCATCGTGAAAGTACGAGAGTTCAGTTCTAGTCTACTTTACAGCCAAAGAAGGGCCACAATTCACCGTGAAAAAAACGCAGGTAGTTCTAGTCAACTAGATTCTGGCGAAGAATTGCAAAACTTCATCGTGAAAGAAGGAGAGGAAGTTGTAGTCATCTTTACCAGCGAAGAACGGCAACAATTCACGGTCAAGAGAGCAGAATTTAGTTCTAGTCCATTCTACAGTCAAAAAAGGGCAACAATTCATCGTGAAAGTAGGAGACGTCAGTTCTCGTCCAAACTACAGGCAAATAAGGGCAACAATTCATCATGAAAGCACCAGAGTTCAGTTCTACTCCACTTTACAGTAAAAGAAGGGCCACAATTTATCGTTAAAAAACGCAGCTAGTTCTAGTGAACTGGATGCTGGCCAAGAATTGCAACATTTCATTCGGAAAGAAGCAGAGGAAGTTCTTGTGAACTCTACACAGAAAGAAAGGCAGCAATTCATGGTGAAGGAAGCAGAGTTTAGTTCTAGTTTACTCTAGTGTCAAAAAGGGCAACAATTCAACGTGAAGGTAGCAGCCTTGAGTTCTAGTCCACTCTACAGTCAAAAAAGGGCAACAATTCATCGTGAAAGTAACAGAGTTCAATTCTAGTCTACTTTACAGCCAAAGAAGGGCCACAATTCACCGTGAAAAAAGCGCAGGTAGTTCTAATAAACTAGATTCTGTCGAAGAATTGCAAAACTTCATCGTGAAAGAAGGAGAGGAAGTTGTAGTCACCTGTACAAGCGAAGAACGGCAACAATTCACGGTCAAGGGAGCAGAATTTAGTTCTAGTCCATTCGACAGTCAAAAAAGGGCAACAATGCATCGTCAAGGAAGCAGACTTCAGTTCTCGTCCACACTACAGGCAAATAAGGGCAGCAATTCATCATGAAAGTACCAGAGTTCAGTTCTACTCCACTTTACAGAAAAAGAAGGGCCACAATTTATCGTTAAAAAAACGCAGCTAGTTCTAGTGAACTGGATGCTGGCCAAGAATTGCAACATTTCATTCGGAAAGAAGCAGAGGAAGTTCTTGTCAACTCTAAACAGAAAGAAAGGCAGCAATTCATGGTGAAGGAAGCAGAGTTGAGTTCTAGTTTACTCTACGGTCAAAAAGGGCAACAATTCAACGTGAAGGTAGCAGACTTTAGTTCTAGTCCACTCTACAGTCCAACAAGGGCCACAATTCACCATGAAAAAAGTGCAGCTATTTCTAGTCAACTGGATGCTGGCCAAGAATAGCAATATTTCATTGTGAAAGAAACAGAGTTAAGTTCTAGTCCACTCTACAGTCAATAAAGGGCAACAATTCATCGTGAAAGTAACAGAGTTCAGTTCTAGTCTACTTTACAGCCAAAGAAGGGCCACAATTCACCGTGAAAAAAACGCAGGTAGTTCTAGTCAACTAGATTCTGGCGAAGAATTGCAAAACTTCATCGTGAAAGAAGGAGAGGAAGTTGTAGTCATCTTTACCAGCGAAGAACGGCAACAATTCACGGTCAAGAGAGCAGAATTTAGTTCTAGTCCATTCTACAGTCAAAAAAGGGCAACAATTCATCGTGAAAGTAGGAGACGTCAGTTCTCGTCCAAACTACAGGCAAATAAGGGCAACAATTCATCATGAAAGCACCAGAGTTCAGTTCTACTCCACTTTACAGTAAAAGAAGGGCCACAATTTATCGTTAAAAAACGCAGCTAGTTCTAGTGAACTGGATGCTGGCCAAGAATTGCAACATTTCATTCGGAAAGAAGCAGAGGAAGTTCTTGTGAACTCTACACAGAAAGAAAGGCAGCAATTCACGGTGAAGGAAGCAGAGTTGAGTTCTAGTTTACTCTACGGTCAAAAAGGGCAACAATTCAACGTGAAGGTAGCAGACTTGAGTTCTAGACCACTCTACAGTCAAAAAAGGGCAACAATTCATCGTGAAAGTACCAGAGTTCAGTTCTAGTCCACTTTACAGTCAAACAAGGGCCACAATTTACCATGAAAAAAGCGCAGGTAGTTGTAGTCAACTAGATTCTGGCGAAGAATTGCAAAACTTCATCGTGAAAGAAGGAGAGGAAGTTGTAGTCACCTGTACAAGCGAAGAACGGCAACAATTCACGGTCAAGGGAGCAGAATTTAGTTCTAGTCCATTCGACAGTCAAAAAAGGGCAACAATGCATCGTCAAGGAAGCAGACTTCAGTTCTCGTCCACACTACAGGCAAATAAGGGCAGCAATTCATCATGAAAGTACCAGAGTTCAGTTCTACTCCACTTTACAGAAAAAGAAGGGCCACAATTTATCGTTAAAAAACGCAGCTAGTTCTAGTGAACTGGATGCTGGCCAAGAATTGCAACATTTCATTCGGAAAGAAGCAGAGGAAGTTCTTGTCAACTGTAAACAGAAAGAAAGGCAGCAATTCATGGTGAAGGAAGCAGAGTTGAGTTCTAGTTTACTCTACGGTCAAAAAGGGCAACAATTACAGTGAAGGTAGCAGACTTGAGTTCTAGTCCACTATACAGTCAAACAAGGGCCACAATTCACCATGAAAAACGTGCAGCTAGTTCTAGTCAACTGGATGCTGGCCAAGAATAGCAATATTTCATTGTGAAAGAAACAGAGTTAAGTTCTAGTCCACTCTACAGTCAATAAAAGGCAACAATTCATCGTGAAAGTAACAGAGTTCAGTTCTAGTCTACTTTACAGCCAAAGAAGGGCCACAATTCACCGTGAAAAAAGCGCACGTAGTTCTAATCAACTAGATTCTGTCGAAGAATTGCAAAACTTCATCGTGAAAGAAGGAGAGGAAGTTGTAGTCACCTGTACAAGCGAAGAACGGCAACAATTCACGGTCAAGGGAGCAGAATTTAGTTCTAGTCCATTCGACAGTCAAAAAAGGGCAACAATGCATCGTCAAGGAAGCAGACTTCAGTTCTCGTCCACACTACAGGCAAATAAGGGCAGCAATTCATCATGAAAGTACCAGAGTTCAGTTCTACTCCACTTTACAGAAAAAGAAGGGCCACAATTTATCGTTAAAAAAACGCAGCTAGTTCTAGTGAACTGGATGCTGGCCAAGAATTGCAACATTTCATTCGGAAAGAAGCAGAGGAAGTTCTTTTCAACTCTAAACAGAAAGAAAGGCAGCAATTCATGGTGAAGGAAGCAGAGTTGAGTTCTAGTTTACTCTACGGTCAAAAAGGGCAACAATTCAACGTGAAGGTAGCAGACTTCTGTTCTAGTCCACTCTACAGTCAAACAAGGGCCACAATTCACCATGAAAAAAGCGCAGCTAGTTCTAGTCAACTGGATGCTGGCCAAGAATAGCAATATTTCATTGTGAAAGAAACAGAGTTAAGTTCTAGTCCACTCTACAGTCAATAAAGGGCAACAATTTATCGTGAAAGTAACAGAGTTCAGTTCTAGTCTACTTTACAGCCAAAGAAGGGCCATAATTCACCGTGAAAAAAGCGCCGGTAGTTCTAATCAACTAGATTCTGTTGAAGAATTGCAAAACTTCATCGTGAAAGAAGGAGAGGAAGTTGTAGTCACCTGTACAAGCGAAGAATGGCAACAATTCACGGACAAGAGAGCAGAATTTAGTTCTAGTCCATTCTACAGTCAAAAAAGGGCAACAATTCATCGTGAAAGTAGGAGACGTCAGTTCTCGTCCACACTACAGGCAAATAAGGGCAGCAATTCATCATGAAAGTACCAGAGTTCAGTTCCACTCCACTTTACAGCAAAAGAAGGGCCACAATTTATCGTTAAAATAACGCAGCTAGTTCTAGTGAACTGGATATTGGAGAAGAATTACAACATTTCATTCGGAAAGAAGCAGAGGAAGTTCTTGTCAACTCTACAGAGAAAGAAGCGCAACAATTCATGGTGAAGGAAGCTGAGTTTAGTTCTAGTTTACTCTACAGTCAAAAAGGGCAACAATTCAACGTGAAGGTAGCAGACTTGAGTTCTAGTCCACTCTACTGTCAAAAAAGGGCAACAATTCATCGTGAAAGTACGAGAGTTCAGTTCTAGTCTACTTTACAGCCAAAGAAGGGCCACAATTCACCGTGAAAAAAACGCAGGTAGTTCTAGTCAACTAGATTCTGGCGAAGAATTGCAAAACTTCATCGTGAAAGAAGGAGAGGAAGTTGTAGTCATCTTTACCAGCGAAGAACGGCAACAATTCACGGTCAAGAGAGCAGAATTTAGTTCTAGTCCATTCTACAGTCAAAAAAGGGCAACAATTCATCGTGAAAGTAGGAGACGTCAGTTCTCGTCCAAACTACAGGCAAATAAGGGCAACAATTCATCATGAAAGCACCAGAGTTCAGTTCTACTCCACTTTACAGTAAAAGAAGGGCCACAATTTATCGTTAAAAAACGCAGCTAGTTCTAGTGAACTGGATGCTGGCCAAGAATTGCAACATTTCATTCGGAAAGAAGCAGAGGAAGTTCTTGTGAACTCTACACAGAAAGAAAGGCAGCAATTCACGGTGAAGGAAGCAGAGTTGAGTTCTAGTTTACTCTACGGTCAAAAAGGGCAACAATTCATCGTGAAAGTACCAGAGTTCAGTTCTAGTCCACTTTACAGTCAAACAAGGGCCACAATTTACCATGAAAAAAGCGCAGGTAGTTGTAGTCAACTAGATTCTGGCGAAGAATTGCAAAACTTCATCGTGAAAGAAGGAGAGGAAGTTGTAGTCACCTGTACAAGCGAAGAACGGCAACAATTCACGGTCAAGGGAGCAGAATTTAGTTCTAGTCCATTCGACAGTCAAAAAAGGGCAACAATGCATCGTCAAGGAAGCAGACTTCACTTCTCGTCCACACTACAGGCAAATAAGGGCAGCAATTCACCATGAAAGTACCAGAGTTCAGTTCTACTCCACTTTACAGAAAAAGAAGGGCCACAATTTATCGTTAAAAAACGCAGCTAGTTCTAGTGAACTGGATGCTGGCCAAGAATTGCAACATTTCATTCGGAAAGAAGCAGAGGAAGTTCTTGTCAACTGTAAACAGAAAGAAAGGCAGCAATTCATGGTGAAGGAAGCAGAGTTGAGTTCTAGTTTACTCTACGGTCAAAAAGGGCAACAATTACAGTGAAGGTAGCAGACTTGAGTTCTAGTCCACTATACAGTCAAACAAGGGCCACAATTCACCATGAAAAAAGTGCAGCTAGTTCTAGTCAACTGGATGCTGGCCAAGAATAGCAATATTTCATTGTGAAAGAAACAGAGTTAAGTTCTAGTCCACTCTACAGTCAATAAAAGGCAACAATTCATCGTGAAAGTAACAGAGTTCAGTTCTAGTCTACTTTACAGCCAAAGAAGGGCCACAATTCACCGTGAAAAAAGCGCACGTAGTTCTAATCAACTAGATTCTGTCGAAGAATTGCAAAACTTCATCGTGAAAGAAGGAGAGGAAGTTGTAGTCACCTGTACAAGCGAAGAACGGCAACAATTCACGGTCAAGGGAGCAGAATTTAGTTCTAGTCCATTCGACAGTCAAAAAAGGGCAACAATGCATCGTCAAGGAAGCAGACTTCAGTTCTCGTCCACACTACAGGCAAATAAGGGCAGCAATTCATCATGAAAGTACCAGAGTTCAGTTCTACTCCACTTTACAGAAAAAGAAGGGCCACAATTTATCGTTAAAAAAACGCAGCTAGTTCTAGTGAACTGGATGCTGGCCAAGAATTGCAACATTTCATTCGGAAAGAAGCAGAGGAAGTTCTTGTCAACTCTAAACAGAAAGAAAGGCAGCAATTCATGGTGAAGGAAGCAGAGTTGAGTTCTAGTTTACTCTACGGTCAAAAAGGGCAACAATTCAACGTGAAGGTAGCAGACTTCTGTTCTAGTCCACTCTACAGTCAAACAAGGGCCACAATTCACCATGAAAAAAGCGCAGCTAGTTCTAGTCAACTGGATGCTGGCCAAGAATAGCAATATTTCATTGTGAAAGAAACAGAGTTAAGTTCTAGTCCACTCTACAGTCAATAAAGGGCAACAATTTATCGTGAAAGTAACAGAGTTCAGTTCTAGTCTACTTTACAGCCAAAGAAGGGCCATAATTCACCGTGAAAAAAGCGCCGGTAGTTCTAATCAACTAGATTCTGTCGAAGAATTGCAAAACTTCATCGTGAAAGAAGGAGAGGAAGTTGTAGTCACCTGTACAAGCGAAGAATGGCAACAATTCACGGACAAGAGAGCAGAATTTAGTTCTAGTCCATTCTACAGTCAAAAAAGGGCAACAATTCATCGTGAAAGTAGGAGACGTCAGTTCTCGTCCACACTACAGGCAAATAAGGGCAGCAATTCATCATGAAAGTACCAGAGTTCAGTTCCACTCCACTTTACAGCAAAAGAAGGGCCACAATTTATCGTTAAAAAAACGCAGCTAGTTCTAGTGAACTGGATGCTGGCCAAGAATTGCAACATTTCATTTGGAAAGAAGCAGAGGAAGTTCTTGTCAACTCTAAACAGAAAGAAAGGCAGCAATTCATGGTGAAGGAAGCAGAGTTGAGTTCTAGTTTACTCTACGGTCAAAAAGGGCAACAATTCAACGTGAAGGTAGCAGACTTGTGTTCTAGTACACTCTACAGTCAAACAAGGGCCACAATTCACCATGAAAAAAGCGCAGCTAGTTCTAGTCAACTGGATGCTGGCCAAGAATAGCAATATTTCATTGTGAAAGAAACAGAGTTAAGTTCTAGTCCACTCTACAGTCAATAAAGGGCAACAATTTATCGTGAAAGTAACAGAGTTCAGTTCTAGTCTACTTTACAGCCAAAGAAGGGCCATAATTCACCGTGAAAAAAGCGCCGGTAGTTCTAATCAACTAGATTCTGTCGAAGAATTGCAAAACTTCATCGTGAAAGAAGGAGAGGAAGTTGTAGTCACCTGTACAAGCGAAGAATGGCAACAATTCACGGACAAGAGAGCAGAATTTAGTTCTAGTCCATTCTACAGTCAAAAAAGGGCAACAATTCATCGTGAAAGTAGGAGACGTCAGTTCTCGTCCACACTACAGGCAAATAAGGGCAGCAATTCATCATGAAAGTACCAGAGTTCAGTTCCACTCCACTTTACAGCAAAAGAAGGGCCACAATTTATCGTTAAAATAACGCAGCTAGTTCTAGTGAACTGGATATTGGAGAAGAATTACAACATTTCATTCGGAAAGAAGCAGAGGAAGTTCTTGTCAACCCTACAGAGAAAGAAGCGCAACAATTCATGGTGAAGGAAGCTGAGTTTAGTTCTAGTTTACTCTACAGTCAAAAAGGGCAACAATTCAACGTGAAGGTAGCAGACTTGAGTTCTAGTCCACTCTACTGTCAAAAAAGGGCAACAATTCATCGTGAAAGTACGAGAGTTCAGTTCTAGTCTACTTTACAGCCAAAGAAGGGCCACAATTCACCGTGAAAAAAACGCAGGTAGTTCTAGTCAACTAGATTCTGGCGAAGAATTGCAAAACTTCATCGTGAAAGAAGGAGAGGAAGTTGTAGTCATCTTTACCAGCGAAGAACGGCAACAATTCACGGTCAAGAGAGCAGAATTTAGTTCTAGTCCATTCTACAGTCAAAAAAGGGCAACAATTCATCGTGAAAGTAGGAGACGTCAGTTCTCGTCCAAACTACAGGCAAATAAGGGCAACAATTCATCATGAAAGCACCAGAGTTCAGTTCTACTCCACTTTACAGTAAAAGAAGGGCCACAATTTATCGTTAAAAAACGCAGCTAGTTCTAGTGAACTGGATGCTGGCCAAGAATTGCAACATTTCATTCGGAAAGAAGCAGAGGAAGTTCTTGTGAACTCTACACAGAAAGAAAGGCAGCAATTCACGGTGAAGGAAGCAGAGTTGAGTTCTAGTTTACTCTACGGTCAAAAAGGGCAACAATTCAACGTGAAGGTAGCAGACTTGAGTTCTAGACCACTCTACAGTCAAAAAAGGGCAACAATTCATCGTGAAAGTACCAGAGTTCAGTTCTAGTCCACTTTACAGTCAAACAAGGGCCACAATTTACCATGAAAAAAGCGCAGGTAGTTGTAGTCAACTAGATTCTGGCGAAGAATTGCAAAACTTCATCGTGAAAGAAGGAGAGGAAGTTGTAGTCACCTGTACAAGCGAAGAACGGCAACAATTCACGGTCAAGGGAGCAGAATTTAGTTCTAGTCCATTCGACAGTCAAAAAAGGGCAACAATGCATCGTCAAGGAAGCAGACTTCACTTCTCGTCCACACTACAGGCAAATAAGGGCAGCAATTCATCATGAAAGTACCAGAGTTCAGTTCTACTCCACTTTACAGAAAAAGAAGGGCCACAATTTATCGTTAAAAAAACGCAGCTAGTTCTAGTGAACTGGATGCTGGCCAAGAATTGCAATTTTCATTCGGAAAGAAGCAGAGGAAGTTCTTGTCAACTGTAAACAGAAAGAAAGGCAGCAATTCATGGTGAAGGAAGCAGAGTTGAGTTCTAGTTTACTCTACGGTCAAAAAGGGCAACAATTACAGTGAAGGTAGCAGACTTGAGTTCTAGTCCACTATACAGTCAAACAAGGGCCACAATTCACCATGAAAAAAGTGCAGCTAGTTCTAGTCAACTGGATGCTGGCCAAGAATAGCAATATTTCATTGTGAAAGAAACAGAGTTAAGTTCTAGTCCACTCTACAGTCAATAAAAGGCAACAATTCATCGTGAAAGTAACAGAGTTCAGTTCTAGTCTACTTTACAGCCAAAGAAGGGCCACAATTCACCGTGAAAAAAGCGCACGTAGTTCTAATCAACTAGATTCTGTCGAAGAATTGCAAAACTTCATCGTGAAAGAAGGAGAGGAAGTTGTAGTCACCTGTACAAGCGAAGAACGGCAACAATTCACGGTCAAGGGAGCAGAATTTAGTTCTAGTCCATTCGACAGTCAAAAAAGGGCAACAATGCATCGTCAAGGAAGCAGACTTCAGTTCTCGTCCACAATACAGGCAAATAAGGGCAGCAATTCATCATGAAAGTACCAGAGTTCAGTTCTACTCCACTTTACAGAAAAAGAAGGGCCACAATTTATCGTTAAAAAAACGCAGCTAGTTCTAGTGAACTGGATGCTGGCCAAGAATTGCAACATTTCATTTGGAAAGAAGCAGAGGAAGTTCTTGTCAACTCTAAACAGAAAGAAAGGCAGCAATTCATGGTGAAGGAAGCAGAGTTGAGTTCTAGTTTACTCTACGGTCAAAAAGGGCAACAATTCAACGTGAAGGTAGCAGACTTGTGTTCTAGTCCACTCTACAGTCAAACAAGGGCCACAATTCACCATGAAAAAAGCGCAGCTAGTTCTAGTCAACTGGATGCTGGCCAAGAATAGCAATATTTCATTGTGAAAGAAACAGAGTTAAGTTCTAGTCCACTCTACAGTCAATAAAGGGCAACAATTTATCGTGAAAGTAACAGAGTTCAGTTCTAGTCTACTTTACAGCCAAAGAAGGGCCATAATTCACCGTGAAAAAAGCGCCGGTAGTTCTAATCAACTAGATTCTGTCGAAGAATTGCAAAACTTCATCGTGAAAGAAGGAGAGGAAGTTGTAGTCACCTGTACAAGCGAAGAATGGCAACAATTCACGGTCAAGAGAGCAGAATTTAGTTCTAGTCCATTCTACAGTCAAAAAAGGGCAACAATTCATCGTGAAAGTAGGAGACGTCAGTTCTCGTCCAAACTACAGGCAAATAAGGGCAACAATTCATCATGAAAGCACCAGAATTCAGTTCTACTCCACTTTACAGCAAAAGACGGGCCACAATTTATCGTTAAAAAACGCAGCTAGTTCTAGTGAACTGGATGCTTGCCATGAATAGCAATATTTCATTGTGAAAGAAACATAGGTTCTAGTCCACTCTACAGTCAATAAAGGGCAACAATTCATCTTGAAAGTAACAAAGTTCAGTTCTAGTCTACTTTAAAGCCAAAGAAGAGCCACATTTCACCGTGAAAAAAGCGAAGGTAGTTCTAGTCAACTAGATTCTGGCGAAGAATTGCAAAACTTCATTGTGAAAGAAAGAGAGGAAGTTGTAGTCATCTTTACCAGCGAAGAACGGCAACAATTCACGGTCAAGAGAGCAGAATTTAGTTCTAGTCCATTCTGCAGTCAAAAAAGGGCAACAATTCATCGTGAAAGTAGGAGACGTCAGTTCTCGTCCAAACTACAGGCAAATAAGGGCAACAATTCATCATGAAAGCACCAGAGTTCAGTTCTACTCCACTTTACAGCAAAAGAAGGGCCACAATTTATCGTTAAAAAACGCAGCTAGTTCTAGTGAACTGGATGCTGGCCAAGAATTGCAACATTTCATTCGGAAAGAAGCAGAGGAAGTTCTTGTCAACTCTACACAGAAAGAAAGGCAGCAATTCACGGTGAAGGAAGCAGAGTTGAGTTCTAGTTTACTCTACGGTCAAAAAGGGCAACAATTCAACGTGAAGGTAGCAGACTTGAGTTCTAGTCCACTCTACAGTCAAAAAAGGGCAACAATTCATCGTGAAAGTACCAGAGTTCAGTTCTAGTCCACTTTACAGTCAAACAAGGGCCACAATTTACCATGAAAAAAGCGCAGCTAGTTCTAGTCAACTGGATGCTGGCCACGAATAGCAATATTTCATTGTGAAAGAAGCAGAGGAAGTTCTAGACAACTCTACAAGCGAAGAACGGCAACAATTCATGCTGAAGACAGCATGGCCTAGTTCTAGTCCATTCTACAGTCAAAAAAGGGCAAGAACTCATCGTGAAGGTAGCAGACTTCAGTTCTAGTCCATTATACAGGCAAAAAGAGCAACAATTCGTCGGGAAAGTACCAGAGTTCTGTTATAGTCCACTTTACAGCCAAAGAAGAGCCACAATTCACCGTGAAAGAAGTGCAGGCAGTTCTAGTCAACTAGATGTTGGCGAAGAATTGCAAAACTTCATCGTGAAAGAAACAGAGGAAGTTGTTGTCAACTGTACAAGCGAAGAACGGCAACAATTCATGCTGAACGTAGCAGAGTCTAGTTCAAGTCCACTCTACAGTCAAAAAAGGGCAACAATTTATCGTGAAAGTAGCAGACCTGAGTTCTAGTCCACTCTACAGGCAAAAAAGAGCAACAATTATCGTGAAAGTAAAAGAGTACAGTTCTAGTCCACTTTACAGCCAAACAAGGGCCACAATTCACCATGAAAAAAGCGCAGCTAGTTCTAGTCAACTGGATGCTTGCCAAGAATAGCAACATTTCATTGTGAAAGAAACATAGTTAGGTTCTAGTCCACTCTACAGTCAATAAAGGGCAACAATTCATCTTGAAAGTAACAGAGTTCAGTTCTAGTCTACTTTACAGCCAAAGAAGGGCCACATTTCACCGCGAAAAAAGCGCAGGTAGTTCTAATCAACTATATTCTGTCGAAGAATTGTAAAACTTCATCGTGAAAGAAGCAGAGGAAGTTGTAGTCACCTGTACAAGCGAAGAACGGCAACAATTCACGGTCAAG
This sequence comes from Dermacentor silvarum, assembly GCF_013339745.2. Lineage (NCBI taxonomy): Eukaryota > Metazoa > Arthropoda > Arachnida > Ixodida > Ixodidae > Dermacentor > Dermacentor silvarum. The sequence goes on from NC_051154.1 coordinate 417,042,148, forward strand.
GGAGCAGAATTTAGTTCTAGTCCATTCTACAGTTAAAAAAGGGCAACAATGCACCGTCAAGGAAGCAGACTTCAGTTCTCGTCCACACTACAGGCAAATAAGGGCAACAATTCATCATGAAAGTACCAGAGTTCAGTTCTACTCAACTTCACAGCAAAAGAAGGGCCACAATTCATCGTTAAAAAAAGCAGCTAGTTCTAGTGAACTGGATGCTGGCCAAGAATTGCAACATTTCATTGGGAGAGAAGCAGAGGAAGTTCTAGACAACTCTACAAGCGAAGAACGGCAACAATTCATGCTGAAGATAGCATGGTCTAGTTGTAGTCTATTCTACAGTCAAAAAAGGGCAAGAACTCATCGTGAAGGTAGCAGACTTCAGTTCTAGTCCATTATACAGGCAAAAAGAGCAACAATTCGTCGGGAAAGTACCAGAGTTCTGTTATAGTCCACTTTACAACCAAAGAAGAGCCACAATTCACCGTGAAAAAAGCGCAGGCAGTTCTAGTCAACTAGATTCTGGCGAAGAATTGCAAAACTTCATCGTGAAAGAACAGAGGAAGTTCTTGTCATCTCTACACCGAAAAACGGTACAGTTCACGGTCAAGGGAGCAGAGTTTAGTTCTAGTCCACTCTACAGTCAAAAAATGGCAACAATTTAACGTGAAGGCAGCAGACTTGACTTCTTGTCCACTCAACAGGCAAAAAAGAGCAACAATTATCGTGAAAGTAACAGAGTTCATTTCTAGTCTACTTTACAGCCAAACAAGGGCCACAATTCACCGTAAAAAAGTGCAGATAGTTCTAGTCAACTGGATGCTGGCCAAGAATAGCAATATTTCATTGTGAAAGAAAAAAAGTTAAGTTCTAGTGCACTCTACAGTCATAAAATGGCAACAATTCATCGTGAAATTTACAGAGTTCAGTTCTAGTCTACTTTACAGCCAAAGGAGGGCCACAACTCACCGTGAAAAAAGCGCAGGTAGTTCTAGTCAACTAGATTCTGGCGAATAATTGCAAAACTTCATCGTGAAAGAAGCAGAGGAAGTTCTAGTCATCTCTACAACCGAAAAACGGCAACAATTCACGATCAAGTGAACAGAGTTTAGTTCTAGTGCACTCTATAGTCAAAACAGGGCAACAATGCATCGTCAAGGTAGCAGACTTCAGTTCTCGTCCACACTACAGGCAAATAAGGGCAACAATTCATCATGAAAGCACCAGAGTTCAGTTCTAGTCTACTTTACAGCCAAAGAAGGGCCACAATTTATCGTTAAAAAAACGCAGCTAGTTCTAGTGAACTGGATGCTGGCCAAGAATTGCAACATTTCATTCGCAAAGAAGCAGAGGAAGTTCTTGTCAACTCTACACAGAAAGAAAGGCAGCAATTCATGGTGAAGGAAGCAGAGTTGAGTTCTAGTTTACTCTACGGTCAAAAAGGGCAACAATTCAACGTGAAGGTAGCAGACTTGAGTTCTAGTCCACTCTACAGTCAAAAAAGGGCAACAATTCATCGTGAAAGTACCAGAGTTCAGTTCTAGTCTACTTTACAGCCAAAGAAGAGCCACAATTCATCGTGGAAAAAGCGCAGGTAGTTCTAGTCAACTGGATGCTGGCCAAGAATAGCAATATTTCATTGTGAAAGAAAAAAAGTTAAGTTCTAGTCCATTCTACAGTTACAAAAGGGCAACAATTCATCGTGAAGGTTGGAGACTTCAGTTCTAGTCCATTATACAGGCAAAAAGAGCAACAATTCGTCGGGAAAGTAGCAGACTTCAGTTATAGGCTACTTTACAGCCAAAGAAGGGCGACATTTCACCGTGAAAAAAGCGCAGGTAGTTCTAATCAACTATATTCTGTCGAAGAATTGTAAAACTTCATCGTGAAAGAAGCAGAGGAAGTTGTAGTCACCTGTACAAGCGAAGAACGGCAACAATTCACGGTCAAGGGAGCAGAATTTAGTTCTAATCCATTCTACAGTTAAAAAAGGGCAACAATGCACCGTCAAGGAAGCAGACTTCAGTTCTCGTCCGCACTACAGGCAAATAAGGGCAACAATTCATCATGAAAGTACCAGAGTTCAGTTCTACTCAACTTTACAGCAAAAGAAGGGCCACAATTCATCGTTAAAAAAAAGCAGCTAGTTCTAGTGAACTGGATGCTGGCCAAGAATTGCAACATTTCATTGGGAGCGAAGCAGAGGAAGTTCTTGTCCACTCTACAGAGAAAGAAGCGGAACAATTCACGGTGAAGGAAGCAGAGTTTAGTTCTAGTTTACTCTACAGTCAAAAAGCGCAACAATTCAACGTGAAGGTAGCAGACTTGAGTTCTAGTCCACTCTACAGTAAAAAAGGGCAACAATTCATCGTGAAAGTACCAGAGTTCAGTTCTAGTCCACTTTACAGCCAAACAAGGGCCACAAGTCACCGTGAAAAAAGCGGAGGTAGTTCTAATCAACTAGAGTCTGGCGAAGAATTGCAAAACTTCATCGTGAAAGAAGCAGAGGAAGTTCTTGTCAACTCTACACAGAAAGAAAGGCAGCAATTCATGGTGAAGGAAGCAGAGTTTAGTTCTAGTTTACTCTAGTGTCAAAAAGGGCAACAATTCAACGTGAAGGTAGCAGCCTTGAGTTCTAGTCCACTCTACAGTCAAAAAAGGGCAACAATTCATCCTGAAAGTAACAGAGTTCAATTCTAGTCTACTTTACAGCCAAAGAAGGGCCACAATTCACCGTGAAAAAAGCGCAGGTAGTTCTAATCAACTAGATTCTGTCGAAGAATTGCAAAACTTCATCGTGAAAGAAGGAGAGGAAGTTGTAGTCACCTGTACAAGCGAAGAACGGCAACAATTCACGGTCAAGGGAGCAGAATTTAGTTCTAGTCCATTCGACAGTCAAAAAAGGGCAACAATGCATCGTCAAGGAAGCAGACTTCAGTTCTCGTCCACACTACAGGCAAATAAGGGCAGCAATTCATCATGAAAGTACCAGAGTTCAGTTCTACTCCACTTTACAGAAAAAGAAGGGCCACAATTTATCGTTAAAAAAACGCAGCTAGTTCTAGTGAACTGGATGCTGGCCAAGAATTGCAACATTTCATTCGGAAAGAAGCAGGGGAAGTTCTTGTCAACTCTAAACAGAAAGAAAGGCAGCAATTCATGGTGAAAGAAGCAGAGTTGAGTTCTAGTTTACTCTACGGTCAAAAAGGGCAACAATTCAACGTGAAGGTAGCAGACTTGAGTTCTAGTCCACTCTACAGTCCAACAAGGGCCACAATTCACAATGAAAAAAGTGCAGCTAGTTCTAGTGAACTGGATGCTGGAGAAGAATTACAACATTTCATTCGGAAAGAAGCAGAGGAAGTTCTTGTCAACTCTACAGAGAAAGAAGCGCAACAATTCATGGTGAAGGAAGCTGAGTTTAGTTGTAGTTTACTCTACAGTCAAAAAGGGCAACAATTCAACGTGAAGCTAGCAGACTTGAGTTCTAGTCCACTCTACTGTCAAAAAAGGACAACAATTCGTCGTGAAAGTACGAGAGTTCAGTTCTAGTCTACTTTACAGCCAAAGAAGGGCCACAATTCACCGTGAAAAAAACGCAGGTAGTTCTAGTCAACTAGATTCTGGCGAAGAATTGCAAAACTTCATCGTGAAAGAAGGAGAGGAAGTTGTAGTCATCTTTACCAGCGAAGAACGGCAACAATTCACGGTCAAGAGAGCAGAATTTAGTTCTAGTCCATTCTACAGTCAAAAAAGGGCAACAATTCATCGTGAAAGTAGGAGACGTCAGTTCTCGTCCAAACTACAGGCAAATAAGGGCAACAATTCATCATGAAAGCACCAGAGTTCAGTTCTACTCCACTTTACAGCAAAAGAAGGGCCACAATTTATCGTTAAAAAACGCAGCTAGTTCTAGTGAACTGGATGCTGGCCAAGAATTGCAACATTTCATTTGGAAAGAAGCAGAGGAAGTTCTTGTGAACTCTACACAGAAAGAAAGGCAGCAATTCACGGTGAAGGAAGCAGAGTTGAGTTCTAGTTTACTCTACGGTCAAAAAGGGCAACAATTCAACGTGAAGGTAGCAGACTTGAGTTCTAGTCAACTCTACAGTCAAAAAAGGGCAACAATTCATCGTGAAAGTACCAGAGTTCAGTTCTAGTCCACTTTACAGTAAAAAAAGGGCCACAATTTACCATGAAAAAAGCGCAGGTAGTTCTAGTCAACTAGATTCTGGCGAAGAATTGCAAAACTTCATCGTGAAAGAAGCAGAGGAAGTTCTAGTCATCTCTACAACCGAAAAACGGCAACAATTCACGATCAAGTGAGCAGAGTTTAGTTCTAGTCCACTCTACAGTCAAAAAAGGGCAACAATGCATCGTCAAGGTAGCAGACTTCAGTTCTCGTCCACACTACAGGCAAATAAGGGCAACAATTCATCATGAAAGCACCAGGGTTCAGTTTTACTCCACTTTACAGCAAAAGAAGGGCCACAATTAATCGTTAAAAAAACGCAGCTAGTTCTAGTGAACTGGATGCTGGCCAAGAATTGCAACATTTCATTCGGAAAGAAGCAGAGTAAGTTCTTGTCAACTCTACACAGAAAGAAAGGCAGTAATTCATTTTGAAGGAAGCAGAGTTGAGTTCTAGTTTACTCTACGGTCAAAAAGGGCAACAATTACAGTGAAGGTAGCAGACTTGAGTTCTAGTCCACTATACAGTCAAACAAGGGCCACAATTCACCATGAAAAAAGTGCAGCTAGTTCTAGTCAACTGGATGCTGGCCAAGAATAGCAATATTTCATTGTGAAAGAAACAGAGTTAAGTTCTAGTCCACTCTACAGTCAATAAAAGGCAACAATTCATCGTGAAAGTAACAGAGTTCAGTTCTAGTCTACTTTACAGCCAAAGAAGGGCCACAATTCACCGTGAAAAAAGCGCAGGTAGTTCTAATCAACTAGATTCTGTCGAAGAATTGAAAAACTTCATCGTGAAAGAAGGAGAGGAAGTTGTAGTCACCTGTACAAGCGAAGAACGGCAACAATTCACGGTCAAGGGAGAAGAATTTAGTTCTAGTCCATTCGACAGTCAAAAAAGGGCAACAATGCATCGTCAAGGAAGCAGACTTCAGTTCTCGTCCACACTACAGGCAAATAAGGGCAGCAATTCATCATGAAAGTACCAGAGTTCAGTTCTACTCCACTTTACAGAAAAAGAAGGGCCACAATTTATCGTTAAAAAAACGCAGCTAGTTCTAGTGAACTGGATGCTGGCCAAGAATTGCAACATTTCATTCGGAAAGAAGCAGAGGAAGTTCTTGTCAACTCTAAACAGAAAGAAAGGCAGCAATTCATGGTGAAGGAAGCAGAGTTGAGTTCTAGTTTACTCTACGGTCAAAAAGGGCAACAATTCAACGTGAAGGTAGCAGACTTGTGTTCTAGTCCACTCTACAGTCAAACAAGGGCCACAATTCACCATGAAAAAATCGCAGCTAGTTCTAGTCAACTGGATGCTGGCCAAGAATAGCAATATTTCATTGTGAAAGAAACAGAGTTAAGTTCTAGTCCACTCTACAGTCAATAAAGGGCAACAATTCATCGTGAAAGTAACAGAGTTCAGTTCTAGTCTACTTTACAGCCAAATGAAGGGCCATAATTCACCGTGAAAAAAGCGCAGGTAGTTCTAATCAACTAGATTCTGTCGAAGAATTGCAAAACTTCATCGTGAAAGAAGGAGAGGAAGTTGTAGTCACCTGTACAAGCGAAGAATGGCAACAATTCACGGTCAAGAGAGCAGAATTTAGTTCTAGTCCATTCTACAGTCAAAAAAGGGCAACATTTCATCGTGAAAGTAGGAGACGTCAGTTCTCGTCCAAACTACAGGCAAATAAGGGCAACAATTCATCATGAAAGCACGAGAGTTCAGTTCTACTCCACTTTACAGCAAAAGAAGGGCCACAATTTATCGTTAAAAAACGCAGCTAGTTCTAGTGAACTGGATGCTTGCCATGAATAGCAATATTTCATTGTGAAAGAAACATAGGTTCTAGTCCACTCTACAGTCAATAAAGGGCAACAATTCATCTTGAAAGTAACAAAGTTCAGTTCTAGTCTACTTTAAAGCCAAAGAAGAGCCACATTTCACCGTGAAAAAAGCGAAGGTAGTTCTAGTCAACTAGATTCTGGCGAAGAATTGCAAAACTTCATCGTGAAAGAAGGAGAGGAAGTTGTAGTCATCTTTACCAGCGAAGAACGGCAACAATTCACGGTCAAGAGAGCAGAATTTAGTTCTAGTCCATTCTACAGTCAAAAAAGGGCAACAATTCATCGTGAAAGTAGGAGACGTCAGTTCTCGTCCAAACTACAGGCAAATAAGGGCAACAATTCATCATGAAAGCACCAGAGTTCAGTTCTACTCCACTTTACAGCAAAAGAAGGGCCACAATTTATCGTTAAAAAACGCAGCTAGTTCTAGTGAACTGGATGCTGGCCAAGAATTGCAACATTTCATTCGGAAAGAAGCAGAGGAAGTTCTTGTCAACTCTACACAGAAAGAAAGGCAGCAATTCACGGTGAAGGGAGCAGAGTTGAGTTCTAGTTTACTCTACGGTCAAAAAGGGCGACAATTCAACGTGAAGGTAGCAGACTTGAGTTCTAGTCCACTCTACAGTCAAAAAAGGGCAACAATTCATCGTGAAAGTACCAGAGTTCAGTTCTAGTCCACTTTACAGTCAAACAAGGGCCACAATTTACCATGAAAAAAGCGCAGCTAGTTCTAGTCAACTGGATGCTGGCCAAGAATAGCAATATTTCATTGTGAAAGAAGCAGAGGAAGTTCTAGACAACTCTACAAGCGAAGAACGGCAACAATTCATGCTGAAGATAGCATGGTCTAGTTCTAGTCCATTCTACAGTCAAAAAAGGGCAACAATTTATCGTGAAAGTAGCAGACTTGAGTTCTAGTCCACTCTACAGGCAAAAAAGAGCAACAATTATCGTGAAAGTAAAAGAGTACAGTTCTAGTCCACTTTACAGCCAAACAAGGGCCACAATTCACCATGGAAAAAGCGCAGCTAGTTCTAGTCAACTGGATGCTTGCGAAGAATAGCAATATTTCATTGTGAAAGAAACATAGTTAGGTTCTAGTCCACTCTACAGTCAATAAAGGGCAACAATTCATCTTGAAAGTGACAGAGTTCAGTTCTAGTCTACTTTACAGCCAAAGAAGGGCCACATTTCACCGTGAAAAAAGCGCAGGTAGTTCTAATCAACTATATTCTGTCGAAGAATTGTAAAACTTCATCGTGAAAGAAGCAGAGGAAGTTGTAGTCACCTGTACAAGCGAAGAACGGCAACAATTCACGGTCAAGGGAGCAGAATTTAGTTCTAGTCCATTCTACAGTTAAAAAAGGGCAACAATGCACCGTCAAGGAAGCAGACTTCAGTTCTCGTCCACACTACAGGCAAATAAGGGCAACAATTCATCATGAAAGTATCAGAGTTCAGTTCTACTCAACTTTACAGCAAAAGAAGGGCCACAATTCATCGTTAAAAAAAGCAGCTAGTTCTAGTGAACTGGATGCTGGCCAAGAATTGCAACATTTCATTGGGAGAGAAGCAGAGGAAGTTCTTGTCAACTCTACACAGAAAGAAAGGCAGCAATTCATGGTGAAGGAAGCAGAGTTTAGTTCTAGTTTACGCTAGTGTCAAAAAGGGCAACAATTCAACGTGAAGGTAGCAGCCTTGAGTTCTAGTGCACTCTACAGTCAAAAAAGGGCAACAATTCATCGTGAAATACCAGAGTTCAGTTCTAGTCTACATTACAGCCAAAGAAGAGCCACAATTCATCGTGGAAAAAGCGCAGGTAGTTCTAGTCAACTGGATGCTGGCCAAGAATAGCAATATTTCATTGTGAAAGAAAAAAAGTTAAGTGCTAGTCCACTCTACAGTCAAAAAAGGGCAACAATTCATCGTGAAAGTAACAGAGTTCAGTTCTAGTCTACTTTACAGCCAAAGAAGGGCCACAATTCACCGTGAAAAAAGCGCAGATAGTTCTAGTCAACTAGATTCTGGCGAAGAATTGCAAAACTTCATCGTGAAAGAACAGAGGAAGTTCTAGTCATCTCTACACCGAAAAACGGCAACAATTCACGGTCAAGTTAGCAGAGTTTAGTTCTAGTCCACTCTACAGTCAAAAAATGGCAACAATTTAACGTGAAGGCAGCAGACTTGACTTCTTGTCCACTCAACAGGCAAAAAAGAGCAACAATTATCGTGAAAGTAACAGAGTTCATTTCTAGTCCACTTTACAGCCAAACAAGGGCCACAATTCACCGTAAAAAAGTGCAGATAGTTCTAGTCAACTGGATGCTGGCCAAGAATAGCAATATTTCATTGTGAAAGAAAAAAAGTTAAGTTCTAGTCCACTCTACTGTCAAAAAAGGGCAACAATTCATCGTGAAAGTTACAGAGTTCAGTTCTAGTCTACTTTACAGCCAAAGAAGGGCCACAACTCACCGTGAAAAAAGCGCAGGTAGTTCTAGTCAACTAGATTCTGGCGAATAATTGCAAAACATCATCGTGAAAGAAGCAGAGGAAGTTCTAGTCATCTCTACAACCGAAAAACAGCAACAATTCACGATCAAGTGAGCAGAGTTTAGTTCTAGTCCACTCTACAGTCAAAAAAGGGCAACAAAGCATCGTCAAGGTAGCAGACTTCAGTTCTCGTCCACACTACAGGCAAATAAGGGCAACAATTCATCACGAAAGCACCAGAGTTCAGTTCTAATCCACTTTACAGCAAAAGAAGGGCCACAATTTATCGTTAAAAAAACGCAGCTAGTTCTAGTGAACTGGATGCTGGCCAAGAATTGCAACATTTCATTCGCAAAGAAGCAGAGGAAGTTCTTGTCAACTCTACACAGAAAGAAAGTCAGCAATTCATGGTGAAGGAAGCAGAGTTGAGTTCTAGTTTACTCTACGGTCAAAAAGGGCAACAATTCAACGTGAAGGTAGCAGACTTGAGTTCTAGTCCACTCTACAGTCAAAAAAGGGCAACAATTCATCGTGAAAGTACCAGAGTTCAGTTCTAGTCTACTTTACAGCCAAAGAAGAGCCACAATTCATCGTGGAAAAAGCGCAGGTAGTTCTAGTCAACTGGATGCTGGCCAAGAATAGCAATATTTCATTGTGAAAGAAAAAAAGTTAAGTTCTAGTCCACTCTACAGGCAAAAAGAGCAACAATTCGTCGGGAAAGTACCAGAGTTCAGTTATAGTCTACTTTACAGCCAAAGAAGGGCCACATTTCATCGTGAAAAAAGCGCAGGTAGTTCTAATCAACTATATTCTGTCGAAGAATTGTAAAACTTCATCGTGAAAGAAGCAGAGGAAGTTGTAGTCACCTGTACAAGCGAAGAACGGCAACAATTCACGGTCAAGGGAGCAGAATTTAGTTCTAGTCCATTCTACAGTTAAAAAAGGGCAACAATGCACCGTCAAGGAAGCAGACTTCAGTTCTCGTCCACACTACAGGCAAATAAGGGCAACAATTCATCATGAAAGTACCAGAGTTCAGTTCTACTCAACTTTACAGCAAAAGAAGGGCCACAATTCATCGTTAAAAAAAAGCAGCTAGTTCTAGTGAACTGGATGCTGGCAAAGAATTGCAACATTTCATTGGGAGAGAAGCAGAGGAAGTTCTAGACAACTCTACAAGCGAAGAACGGCAACAATTCATGCTGAAGATAGCATGGTCTAGTTCTAGTCCATTCTACAGTCAAAAAAGGGCAACAATTCATCGTGAAAGTACCAGAGTTCAGTTCTAGTCCACTTTACAGTCAAACAAGGGCCACAATTTACCATGAAAAAAGCGCAGCTAGTTCTAGTCAACTGGATGCTGGCCAAGAATAGCAATATTTCATTGTGAAAGAAGCAGAGGAAGTTCTAGACAACTCTACAAGCGAAGAACGGCAACAATTCATGCTGAAGATAGCATGGTCTAGTTCTAGTCCATTCTACAGTCAAAAAAGGGCAACAATTTATCGTGAAAGTAGCAGACTTGAGTTCTAGTCCACTCTACAGGCAAAAAAAGAGCAACAATTATCGTGAAAGTAAAAGAGTACAGTTCTAGTCCACTTTACAGCCAAACAAGGGCCACAATTCACCATGGAAAAAGCGCAGCTAGTTCTAGTCAACTGGATGCTTGCCAAGAATAGCAATATTTCATTGTGAAAGAAACATAGTTAGGTTCTAGTCCACTCTACAGTCAATAAAGGGCAACAATTCATCTTGAAAGTGACAGAGTTCAGTTCTAGTCTACTTTACAGCCAAAGAAGGGCCACATTTCACCGTGAAAAAAGCGCAGGTAGTTCTAATCAACTATATTCTGTCGAAGAATTGTAAAACTTCATCGTGAAAGAAGCAGAGGAAGTTGTAGTCACCTGTACAAGCGAAGAACGGCAACAATTCACGGTCAAGGGAGCAGAATTTAGTTCTAGTCCATTCTACAGTTAAAAAAGGGCAACAATGCACCGTCAAGGAAGCAGACTTCAGTTCTCGTCCACACTACAGGCAAATAAGGGCAACAATTCATCATGAAAGTATCAGAGTTCAGTTCTACTCAACTTTACAGCAAAAGAAGGGCCACAATTCATCGTTAAAAAAAGCAGCTAGTTCTAGTGAACTGGATGCTGGCCAAGAATTGCAACATTTCATTGGGAGAGAAGCAGAGGAAGTTCTTGTCAACTCTACACAGAAAGAAAGGCAGCAATTCATGGTGAAGGAAGCAGAGTTTAGTTCTAGTTTACGCTAGTGTCAAAAAGGGCAACAATTCAACGTGAAGGTAGCAGCCTTGAGTTCTAGTGCACTCTACAGTCAAAAAAGGGCAACAATTCATCGTGAAATACCAGAGTTCAGTTCTAGTCTACATTACAGCCAAAGAAGAGCCACAATTCATCGTGGAAAAAGCGCAGGTAGTTCTAGTCAACTGGATGCTGGCCAAGAATAGCAATATTTCATTGTGAAAGAAAAAAAGTTAAGTGCTAGTCCACTCTACAGTCAAAAAAGGGCAACAATTCATCGTGAAAGTAACAGAGTTCAGTTCTAGTCTACTTTACAGCCAAAGAAGGGCCACAATTCACCGTGAAAAAAGCGCAGGTAGTTCTAGTCAACTAGATTCTGGCGAAGAATTGCAAAACTTCATCGTGAAAGAACAGAGGAAGTTCTAGTCATCTCTACACCGAAAAACGGCAGCAATTCACGGTCAAGTTAGCAGAGTTTAGTTCTAGTCCACTCTACAGTCAAAAAATGGCAACAATTTAACGTGAAGGCAGCAGACTTGACTTCTTGTCCACTCAGCAGGCAAAAAAGAGCAACAATTATCGTGAAAGTAACAGAGTTCATTTCTAGTCCACTTTACAGCCAAACAAGGGCCACAATTCACCGTAAAAAAGTGCAGATAGTTCTAGTCAACTGGATGCTGGCCAAGAATAGGAATATTTCATTGTGAAAGAAAAAAAGTTAAGTTCTAGTCCACTCTACTGTCAAAAAAGGGCAACGATTCATCGTGAAAGTTACAGAGTTCAGTTCTAGTCTACTTTACAGCCAAAGAAGGGCCACAACTCACCGTGAAAAAAGCGCAGGTAGTTCTAGTCAACTAGATTCTGGCGAATAATTGCAAAACATCATCGTGAAAGAAGCAGAGGAAGTTCTAGTCATCTCTACAACCGAAAAACAGCAACAATTCACGATCAAGTGAGCAGAGTTTAGTTCTAGTCCACTCTACAGTCAAAAAAGGGCAACAAAGCATCGTCAAGGTAGCAGACTTCAGTTCTCGTCCACACTACAGGCAAATAAGGGCAACAATTCATCACGAAAGCACCAGAGTTCAGTTCTAATCCACTTTACAGCAAAAGAAGGGCCACAATTTATCGTTAAAAAAACGCAGCTAGTTCTAGTGAACTGGATGCTGGCCAAGAATTGCAACATTTCATTCGCAAAGAAGCAGAGGAAGTTCTTGTCAACTCTACAAAGAAAGAAAGTCAGCAATTCATGGTGAAGGAAGCAGAGTTGAGTTCTAGTTTACTCTACGGTCAAAAAGGGCAACAATTCAACGTGAAGGTAGCAGACTTGAGTTCTAGTCCACTCTACAGTCAAAAAAGGGCAACAATTCATCGTGAAAGTACCAGAGTTCAGTTCTAGTCTACTTTACAGCCAAAGAAGAGCCACAATTCATCGTGGAAAAAGCGCAGGTAGTTCTAGTCAACTGGATGCTGGCCAAGAATAGCAATATTTCATTGTGAAAGAAAAAAAGTTAAGTTCTAGTCCACTCTACAGGCAAAAAGAGCAACAATTCGTCGGGAATGTACCAGAGTTCAGTTATAGTCTACTTTACAGCCAAAGAAGGGCCACATTTCATCGTGAAAAAAGCGCAGGTAGTTCTAATCAACTATATTCTGTCGAAGAATTGTAAAACTTCATCGTGAAAGAAGCAGAGGAAGTTGTAGTCACCTGTACAAGCGAAGAACGGCAACAATTCACGGTCAAGGGAGCAGAATTTAGTTCTAGTCCATTCTACAGTTAAAAAAGGGCAACAATGCACCGTCAAGGAAGCAGACTTCAGTTCTCGTCCACACTACAGGCAAATAAGGGCAACAATTCATCATGAAAGTACCAGAGTTCAGTTCTACTCAACTTTACAGCAAAAGAAGGGCCACAATTCATCGTTAAAAAAAGCAGCTAGTTCTAGTGAACTGGATGCTGGCAAAGAATTGCAACATTTCATTGGGAGAGAAGCAGAGGAAGTTCTAGACAACTCTACAAGCGAAGAACGGCAACAATTCATGCTGAAGATAGCATGGTCTAGTTCTAGTCCATTCTACAGTCAAAAAAGGGCAAGAACTCATCGTGAAGGTAGCAGACTTCAGTTCTAGTCCATTATACAGGCAAAAAGAGCAACAATTCGTCGGGAAAGTACCAGAGTTCTGTTATAGTCCACTTTACAGCCAAAGAAGAGCCACAATTCACCGTGAAAGAAGTGCAGGCAGTTCTAGTCAACTAGATGTTGGCGAAGAATTGCAAAACTTCATCGTGAAAGAAGCAGAGGAAGTTGTCAACTGTACAAGCGAAGAACGGCAACAATTCATGCTGAACGTAGCAGAGTCTAGTTCAAGTCCACTCTACAGTCAAAAAAGGGCAACAATTTATCGTGAAAGTAGCAGACTTGAGTTCTAGTCCACTCTACAGGCAAAAAAAGAGCAACAATTATCGTGAAAGTAAAAGAGTACAGTTCTAGTCCACTTTACAGCCAAACAAGGGCCACAATTCACCATGGAAAAAGCGCAGCTAGTTCTAGTCAACTGGATGCTTGCCAAGAATAGCAATATTTCATTGTGAAAGAAACATAGGTTCTAGTCGACTCTACAGTCAATAAAGGGCAACAATTCATCTTGAAAGTGACAGAGTTCAGTTCTAGTCTACTTTACAGCCAAAGAAGGGCCACATTTCACCGTGAAAAAAGCGCAGGTAGTTCTAATCAACTATATTCTGTCGAAGAATTGTAAAACTTCATCGTGAAAGAAGCAGAGGAAGTTGTAGTCACCTGTACAAGCGAAGAACGGCAACAATTCACGGTCAAGGGAGCAGAATTTAGTTCTAGTCCATTCTACAGTTAAAAAAGGGCAACAATGCACCGTCAAGGAAGCAGACTTCAGTTCTCGTCCACACTACAGGCAAATAAGGGCAACAATTCATCATGAAAGTATCAGAGTTCAGTTCTACTCAACTTTACAGCAAAAGAAGGGCCACAATTCATCGTTAAAAAAAAGCAGCTAGTTCTAGTGAACTGGATGCTGGCCAAGAATTGCAACATTTCATTGGGAGAGAAGCAGAGGAAGTTCTTGTCAACTCTACACAGAAAGAAAGGCAGCAATTCATGGTGAAGGAAGCAGAGTTTAGTTCTAGTTTACTCTAGTGTCAAAAAGGGCAACAATTTGACGTGAAGGTAGCAGCCTTGAGTTCTAGTGCACTCTACAGTCAAAAAAGGGCAACATTTCATCGTGAAATACCAGAGTTCAGTTCTAGTCTACATTACAGCCAAAGAAGAGCCACAATTCATCGTGGAAAAAGCGCTGGTAGTTCTAGTCAACTGGATGCTGGCCAAGAATAGCAATATTTCATTGTGAAAGAAAAAAAGTTAAGTGCTAGTCCACTCTACAGTCAAAAAAGGGCAACAATTCATCGTGAAAGTAACAGAGTTCAGTTCTAGTCTACTTTACAGCCAAAGAAGGGCCACAATTCACCGTGAAAAAAGCGCAGGTAGTTCTAGTCAACTAGATTCTGGCGAAGAATTGCAAAACTTCATCGTGAAAGAACAGAGGAAGTTCTAGTCATCTCTACACCGAAAAACGGCAACAATTCACGGTCAAGTTAGCAGAGTTTAGTTCTAGTCCACTCTACAGTCAAAAAATGGCAACAATTTAACGTGAAGGCAGCAGACTTGACTTCTTGTCCACTCAACAGGCAAAAAAGAGCAACAATTATCGTGAAAGTAACAGAGTTCATTTCTAGTCCACTTTACAGCCAAACAAGGGCCACAATTCACCGTAAAAAAGTGCAGATAGTTCTAGTCAACTGGATGCTGGCCAAGAATAGCAATATTTCATTGTGAAAGAAAAAAAGTTAAGTTCTAGTCCACTCTACTGTCAAAAAAGGGCAACAATTCATCGTGAAAGTTACAGAGTTCAGTTCTAGTCTACTTTACAGCCAAAGAAGGGCCACAACTCACCGTGAAAAAAGCGCAGGTAGTTCTAGTCAACTAGATTCTGGCGAATAATTGCAAAACTTCATCGTGAAAGAAGCAGAGGAAGTTCTAGTCATCTCTACAACCGAAAAACAGCAACAATTCACGATCAAGTGAGCAGAGTTTAGTTCTAGTCCACTCTACAGTCAAAAAAGGGCAACAAAGCATCGTCAAGGTAGCAGACTTCAGTTCTCGTCCACACTACAGGCAAATAAGGGCAACAATTCATCACGAAAGCACCAGAGTTCAGTTCTAATCCACTTTACAGCAAAAGAAGGGCCACAATTTATCGTTAAAAAAACGCAGCTAGTTCTAGTGAACTGGATGCTGGCCAAGAATTGCAACATTTCATTCGCAAAGAAGCAGAGGAAGTTCTTGTCAACTCTACACAGAAAGAAAGTCAGCAATTCATGGTGAAGGAAGCAGAGTTGAGTTCTAGTTTACTCTACGGTCAAAAAGGGCAACAATTCAACGTGAAGGTAGCAGACTTGAGTTCTAGTCCACTCTACAGTCAAAAAAGGGCAACAATTCATCGTGAAAGTACCAGAGTTCAGTTCTAGTCTACTTTACAGCCAAAGAAGAGCCACAATTCATCGTGGAAAAAGCGCAGGTAGTTCTAGTCAACTGGATGCTGGCCAAGAATAGCAATATTTCATTGTGAAAGAAAAAAAGTTAAGTTCTAGTCCACTCTACAGGCAAAAAGAGCAACAATTCGTCGGGAAAGTACCAGAGTTCAGTTATAGTCTACTTTACAGCCAAAGAAGGGCCACATTTCACCGTGAAAAAAGCGCCGGTAGTTCTAATCAACTATATTCTGTCGAAGAATTGTAAAACTTCATCGTGAAAGAAGCAGAGGAAGTTGTAGTCACCTGTACAAGCGAAGAACGGCAACAATTCACGGTCAAGGGAGCAGAATTTAGTTCTAGTCCATTCTACAGTCAAAAAAGGGCAACAATGCACCGTCAAGGAAGCAGACTTCAGTTCTCGTCCACACTACAGGCAAATAAGGGCAACAATTCATCATGAAAGTACCAGAGTTTAGTTCTACTCAACTTTACAGCAAAAGAAGGGTCACAATTCATCGTGAAAAAAGCGCAGGTAGTTCTAGTCAACTAGATTCTGGCGAAGAATTGTAAAACTTCATCGTGAAAGAAGCAGAGGAAGTTGTAGTCACCTGTACAAGCGAAGAACGGCAACAATTCACGGTCAAGGGAGCAGAATTTAGTTCTAGTCCATTCTACAGTCAAAAAAGGGCCACAATTCATCGTGAAGGTAGGAGACTTCAGTTCTCGTCCACACTACTGGCAAATAAGGGCAACAATTCATCATGAAAGTACCAGAGTTCAGTTCTAGTCTACTTTACAGCCAAAGAAGGGCCACAATTCGCCGTGAAAAAAGCGCAGGTAATTCTAATCAACTAGATTCTGGCGAAGAATTGCAAAACTTCACCGTGAAAGAAGCAGAGGAAGTTGTAGTCATCTGTACCAACGAAGAACGGCAACAATTCACGGTCAAGAGAGCAGAATTTAGTTCTAGTCCATTCTACAGTCAAAAAAGGGCAACAATTCATCGTGAAAGTAGGAGACTTCAGTTCTAGTCCATTACACAGGCAAAAAGAGCAACAATTCGTCGGGAAAGTACCAGAGTTCAGTTATAGTCCACTTTACAGTCAAAGAAGAGCCACAATTCACCGTGAAAAAAGTGCAGGTAGTTCCAGTCAACTAGATGCTGGAGAAGAATTGCAAAACTTCATCGTGAAAGAAGCAGAGGAAGTTGTAGTCAGCTCTACAAGCGAAGGAAGGCAACAATTCATGCTGAAGGTAGCAGAGTCTAGTTCTGGTCTACTCTACAGTCAAAAAAGGGCAACAATTTATCGTGAAGGTAGCAGACTTGAGTTCTAGTCCACTCTACAGGCAAAAAAAGAGCAACAATTATCGTGAAAGTAACAGAGTACAGTTCTAGTCCAATTTACAGCCAAACAAGGGCCACAATTCACCATGAAAAAAGCGCAGCTAGTTCTAGTCAACTGGATGCTTGCTAAGAATAGCAATATTTCATTGTGAAAGAAACATAGTTAGATTCTAGTCCACTCTACAGTCAATAAAGGGCAACAATTCATCTTGAAAGTAACAGAGTTCAGTTCTAGTCTACTTTACTGCCAAAGAAGGGCCAGATTTCACCGTGAAAAAAGCGCAGGTAGTTCTAATCAACTACATTCTGTCGAAGAATTGTAAAACTTCATCGTGAAAGAAGCAGAGGAAGTTGCAGTCACCTGTACAAGCGAAGAACGGCAACAATTCACGGTCAAGGGAGCAGAATTTAGTTCTAGTCCATTCTACAGTCAAAAAAGGGCAACAATGCACCGTCAAGGAAGCAGACTTCAGTTCTCGTCCACACTACAGGCAAATAAGGGCAACAATTCATCATGAAAGTACCAGAGTTTAGTTCTACTCAACTTTACAGCAAAAGAAGGGCCACAATTCATCGTGAAAAAAGCGCAGGTAGTTCTAGTCAACTAGATTCTGGCGAAGAATTGTAAAACTTCATCGTGAAAGAAGCAGAGGAAGTTGTAGTCACCTGTACAAGCGAAGAACGGCAACAATTCACGGTCAAGGGAGCAGAATTTAGTTCTAGTCCATTCTACAGTCAAAAAAGGGCCACAATTCATCGTGAAGGTAGGAGACTTCAGTTCTCGTCCACACTACTGGCAAATAAGGGCAACAATTCATCATGAAAGTACCAGAGTTCAGTTCTAGTCTACTTTACAGCCAAAGAAGGGCCACAATTCGCCGTGAAAAAAGCGCAGGTAATTCTAATCAACTAGATTCTGGCGAAGAATTGCAAAACTTCACCGTGAAAGAAGCAGAGGAAGTTCTAGTCAACTCTACAAGCGAAGAACGGCAACATTTCATGGTGAAGGTAGCAGAGTCTAGTTCTAGTCCACTCTAAAGTAAAAAAATGGCAACAATTTAACGTGAAGGTACCAGACTTGAGTTCTTGTCCACTCAACAGGCAAAAAAGAGCAACAATTCATCGTGAAAGTAACAGAGTTAAGTTCTAGTCCACTTTACAGCCAAACAAGGGCCACAATTCACCGTAAAAAAAGCGCAAGCTAGTTCTAGTCAACTGGATGCTGGCCAAGAATTGCAAAACTTCATTGTGAAAGAAGCAGAGGAAGTTGTAGTCATCTGTACAAGCGAAGAACGGCAACAATTCACGGTCAAGGGAGCAGAATTTAGTTCTAGTTCATTCTACAGTCAAAAGACTTTGGGTAACAGCGCAAACAGACGACCACACAAAGGGGAGACACGGACACACAGGCGCTGACTAACAACTGGTTTTATTGTGAAGGATAGGACACCTTATATACGCCAGAGTGAAGCAAGGGAAAGGGGAAAACATAACAAGGGTAACATCATGCCAACAACGCAAGCGCAAAAACGCCAACCAAGCGCAACAAGACGCAAACAATTATTTTTCTTTCTAATCTGAACCCCCGATAGCCGCATCCAGAAGATAAAATTCAGCGTCAAAGAGAGCAAGGGAAGGGGTGCTGAAGCACTTGCTACCGAACTTCCTGATGTGGTAGGCTTCCAAACTGATGCGCGCTGTCTTGTCACTACTCTTTCCTAGAATCGTCGTCTCCTTTAACCGGGCCCCACAATCAGTGCACTTGCTAACGTGCGCAACTATATGTGCGTATTTGTCATCTCGTTTTTTCAGTTTTAGAGCGTGTTCCCCTAAACGGTCATTGACACAGCGACCAGTTTCGCCGACGTAAAACATCCCACAAGACATGGGAATGCAATACACCACTCCAGTGGAACATTTGACGAACGGCGGTTGGTGGTTCTTCTGGCATCCACGTTTACTGGTGTTGCAGATACGTGGGCACAACTTTCCCAGCTTGTTAGGGGCAGAAAAACATATTGGCACGCCGTGCCTACTTGCCACCTTCTTCAGATTGTGGGAGAGTTTATGGATGTAGGGGACCACCTCAGGTCTATGTGCCTTCCGGTGATCCTCCGCCGTTGTACTTCCCGTTCCACGCTTGAATTTTTGAAGGAGGGTTTCAGAAACAGCAGTCAAGACCGAGACGGGAAACCCTGCAGCCAAAAGACGGCTTACCTGATTGTTAAAACTGAGCGTCATCTGAAGTGGGCACGATTTCTGGAGAGCCGATTCCATACACATCACCGCTATTCCTCTCTTAATTGTCTTGGAATGTGCCGAGTCATATGGCAGTAGCTCCTTCTTAGCCCGTGGGTAGTATCCCCAGCAAACGTGTCCATCACAGAACGTGATTTTAAGGTCTAAAAACTGTAAAATTGAAGAGTCCGGAAGTTCATGGGTGAAACGCAACCCACGTCCATGTTTGCTAAAAAAAGATAAAACTTCACCTACAGTAGAGGAGTAGGTGGAGGCAGGCTGCTTTTTTAAAAGCACAAAAAAATCGTCAACATACCTAAAACTTTTTAAAACCAGCCCCCCATTAAACACCTGTTCTAGTGTGTCGTCCACCTTGGCCAGAAAAATGTCACAAAGAATAGGGGCTACGCAAGACCCTATGCAGATGCCATCACGCTGCAAAAAAGGCTGATCGTCAAATACAATAAAAGTAGAATTCAAGTAAAACTGCAATAAAGACAGAAAATTATCAACGGACACGCCGGCGGTGTTCTGGAAGGATACGTCGCCGTTAGCTTCAATGCACTCTTTGACACACTCTAACAGTTGATTCTGCGGGACAGAATAAAACAAGTCCTGCACGTCAACAGAAAAACCAAAACCAACATGATCATTTCCCTCTAGAAACTGTGCTACTGCGGCTGAATTTTTGACCAGAAATGGGTCGTTCACAACAAGCGTCTTGAGTTTCTTTAACAAAAACTGGCTGACACATTTCTACCACGATCCCTCTTCACTAACAATAGTCCTAAACGGAACTTCGGGCTTATGTGTCTTGGCTGTGAAAAAAACCCTCAAGCTGTTTCCCCTACTGTTGGAAATGTCCCTGGCAAGCCTGCCGAGATCTAACTGCTTACAAAACTGGACAAACTTCGTTTTAACGCGCACTTCACATTTCTTCACGGGGACAAAGTTCTTATTAACCGCCGCCAACGCTTTTTCATTGTAAAGTCCCTTGGGTAAAACGGTAACCCCCCCTCTTTATCAGCTTGCGTAAGCATCAGGTTGTTGCGCTTGAAAGTCAAAAAAGGGCAACAATTCATCGTGAAGGTAGGAGGCTTCAGTTCTAGTCCATTATACAGGCAAAAAGAGCAACAATTCGTCGGGAAAGTACCAGAGTTCACTTATAATCCACTTTAAGCCAAAGAGCCACAATTCACCGTGAAAAAAGCGCAGGTAGTTCTAGTCAACTAGATTCTGGCGAATAATTGCAAAACTTCATCGTGAAAGAAGCAGAGGAAGTTCTACTCAACTCTACAAGCGAGGAACGGCAACAATTCACGATCAAGTAAGCAGAGTTTAGTTCTAGTCCACTCTACAGTCAAAAAAGGGCAACAATTTGTCGTGAAGGTAGCACACTTGAGTTCTAGTCCACTCAACAGGCAAAAATGAGCAACAATTATCCTGAAAGTAACAGAGTTCAGTTCTAGTCCACTTTACAGCCAAACAAAGGCTACAATTCACCGTAAAAAAAGCGCAGCTATCTGCTCAGGGTTGTCTCCGTAGAATAGGCCTGGCTTGTCGAGCGTTGTCACGGAGAAAACAGGGAGCTTTATTATTACGAAAAAAATTGATAAAGCTTGCTGTGCCTGGGGTAGAACACTCTTTGTGCCTATGTACATGTCAAAGACACTTCACCATGATACAAATGATACAAACATAAGCATAAAATATTTTTTTCGCACTATTTTATAGTAATTTTCATTACGAGCTCCTAAATTATTTCAGAACGTCCTAGTAAATCACGTGCGATGCGGCGCCTAAATGTCAGAGTTATTGTAGTACTTTCGCATTGCATGGTGAAATACTGGCATTTCTGCACCGAGTGGCCCCTAGAATAGGCCTGGCTTGTCGAGCGTTGTCACGCACTAAAACAGGGAGTTTTATTATTACAATAAAAAATTCATAAAGCTTGCTGTGCCTAGGGTGGAACATTCTTTGTGCCTATGCACATATCAATGACACTTCACCTTGATGAACTAGATACAAATATAGGCATAAAATATTTCTTTTCGTTCTATCGTATAATAAATTTGATTACGAGTTTCTAAAAATTTCAGAAGTTCTTAAAACGTTCTAATAAATCACGTGCGATGTGGCGCTTACATGCCAGAGTTATTGTGGTTCTTGCGCACAGCACGGTGAAATAATGGCATTTCTGCTCAGGGTTGTCTCCGTAGAATGTGCTTGGCTTGTCGAAATTTGTCACTCAGCAAAACAGGGATTTTTATTATTACGAAAAAAAATTCATAAAACTTGCCGTGCCCTGGGAGGAACAGTTTTTTGATTATGCACATGTCAAAGACACTTCACCTTGATACAGATGATACAAAGACAAGCATAAAATATTTCTTTCCTTACTATCCTATAATAATTTTAAATAAGAGTTCTTAAATTTTTTCACTTGTTATTAAGACGTCCTAATAAATCACGTGCGATGCGGCGCTTACATGGTAGTTCTTTCGCATTGCACGGTGAAATACTGGCATTTCTGCTCTGGGTTGTCTCCGTAGAATAGGCCTGGCTTGTCGAAATTTATGATGCAGCTAAACAGAGACTTTCATTATTACGAAAAAAATTCATAAGGCTTGCTGTGCCTTGGCTGGAACATTCTTTGTGCCTATGTGCATCTCAGGCACTTCACATTGATACACATGATACAAAGACAAGCATAAAATATTTCTTTCCGTACTATCGTACAATAATTTTTATTATGAGTTCCTAAATCATTTCACAAGTCCTTAAAATGTCCTATTAAATCATGTGCGAAGCGGCGCTACATGTCTGAGTTATTGTAGTTCTTTCGCATTGCACGGTAAAATACTGGCATTTCTGCTCAGGGTTGTCTCCGTAGAATAGGCCTGGCTTGTCGAACGTTGTCAGGCAGAAAACAGGGAGTTTTATTATTACGAAAAAATTGATAAAGCTTGCAGTGCCTAGGGTAGAACACTCTTTTTGCCTATGCACATGTCAAAGACACTTCACCATGATACAAATGATACAAAGACAAGCATAAAATATTTCTTTCCGTCCGATCGTGTAATAATTTTGATTACAAGTTCCTAAATTATTTCAGGACTTCTTAAAACGTCCTAATAAATCTCGTGCGATGCGGCGCTTACATGTCAGAGTTATTGTAGTTCTTTCGGATTCCACGGTGAAATACTGGCATTTCTGCTGAGGGTTGTCTCCGTAGAATAGGCCTGGCTTGTCGAACGTTGTCACACAGCAAAACAGAGAGTTTTATTATTACAAAAAATTCATAAAGCTTGCTGTGCCTAGGGTGGAACATTCTTTGTGCCTATGCACATATCAATGACACTTCACCTTGATACACTAAATACATAGACAAGCATAAATTATTTCTTTCCGTACTATCGTACAATAATTTTGATTATGAGTTCCTAACTCATTTCACAAGTCCTTAAAACGTCCTAATAAATCACGTTCGATGCGGCGCTTACATATCAGAGTTATTGTAGTTCTTTCGCATTGCACGGTGAAATACTTGCATTTCTGCTCAGGGTTGTCTCCGAAGAATAGGCCTGGCTTTTCGAAATTTGTTATGCAGCAAAACAGCGACATTTATTATTTCGAAAAGAATTCATAAAACTTCTTGTGCCTAGGGTGGATTATTCTTTGCGCCTATGCACATGTCAAAGACACTTCACCTTGATACACTAGATACAAACATAAGCGTAAAATATTTCTTTCCATACTATCGTATAGTAATTTTCATTGTGAGTTCCCAAATCATTTCACAATTCCTTAAAATGTCCTAATAAATCCTGTGCGATGCGACGCTTACAAGTCTGAGTTATTGTAGTTCTTTCGCATTGCACGGCGAAATACTGGCATTTCTGCTCAGGTTTGTCTGCGTAGAATAGGCCTGGCTTGTCGAACGTTGTCACGCAGAAAACAGGGAGTTTTATTATTACGAAAAAAAGCTTGGTGTGCCTAGGGTGCAACATTCTTTGTCCCTATGCTCATATCAATGACACTTCACCTTGATACACTAGATACATAGACAAGCATAAATTATTTCTTTCCGTACTATCGTACAATAATTTTGATTATGAGTTCCTAAATCATTTCACAAGACCTTAAAATGTGCTATAAAATCACGTGCGATGCAGCGCTACATGTCTGAGTTATTGTAGTTTTACGCATTGCACGGTGAAATACCGGAATTTCCGATCAAGCTTGTCGCCTAGAATAGGCCTGGCTTGTCGAACGTTGTCACGCAGCTTTCTGTGCCTAGGGTGGAACAGTGTTTGTGATTATGCACATGTCAATGACACTTCAGCTTGATACACTAGATACAAAGACAAGTATAAAATATTTCTTTTTCATACTATCGTACAATAATTTTAATGAAAAGTTCTCAAATTTTGTCATATGTTCTTAAATCGTCCTAATGAGTCATGTGCGATGACCCGCTTACATGTCTGATTTATTGTAGTTCTTTCGCATTGCACGGTGAAATATTGGCATTTCTGCTGATGGTTGTCTCCGTAGTATAGGCCTGGCTGGTCGAACGTTGTCACGCAGCAAAACAGGTAGTTTTTTTATTACAAAAAAATTCATAAAGCTTGCTGTGCCTTGGCTGGAACATTCTTTGTGCCTATGTGCATGTCATGCACTTCACATTGATACGCATGATACAAAGACAAGCATAAAATATTTCTTTCCGTACTATCGCACAATAATTTTGATTATGAGTTCCTAAATCATTTCATAAGTCCTTAAAATGTCCTATAGACTCACGTGCGATGCGGCGCTACATGTCTGAGTTATTGTAGTTCTTTTGCATTGCACGATGAAATACTGGCATTTCTGCTCAGGGTTGTCTCCGTAGAATAGGCCTGGCTTGTCGAAATTTGTCACACAGCAAAACAGGGAGTTTTATTATTACGAAAAAAAAATTTATATACTTGCTGAGCCTTGGTGTAAGCCTGCTGCTAGAAGCGCTAGCTAGTTTAATTGCTGCTCGGAGGGCTTAAGATGGTTGTTTTTCTTGAACCTGGTCTCGCGGAACGAAAAGGATAGCACTTTGTCAATGATCGTCGCTTGACTAGTGAAATACAAAGGGAGGATTAAGGGCCAGTGGTGGGCGCCCATCGAGGCGACGGTGCCGAGATTAGGCAGAGGCACAGCTCATAATATGCCAAATACCTGACGCGTGGTGAAGCGAGTAGAGCCGGCTGGCACTGAGCAAATGTAGAGGGTACGTGATGACGCATTAGTACCCAAGAGTACACAGAGCGACCTAAAGAAGAGGCAATATCGGTGGTTCGTCACGTACATCGCGTGCAGGCGACCTGATAGCAAAAGCTTTGATGTCCGTGACTGTCGCTAGCCCCTGATGTGCGCGTGCCGGGTGGGTAATGGGCACGGAGAGCGTGAAGGCAGTGTGCATTATTCACCATGTGCACAATTTGCATGATAGCCGCCATTGACAACCCGTTTCGGAGACCGTTGCCAATTCACCATCCTGAAAAGTTTCTCCCCGCAAGCATTTTACAAAGGAGGGGTACTTGAGCCCAAAGTGTCGGTGTACAGGCTTCATTGACGTATGCCCGGAGCTACTGCGCTATCAGTTTTCTAGTAAGTGCGAGCGGGGAAGGGGTCACACCAAAGGTCAAGCACTTTGACTTGCAGGTGCTGCCTGCTTGTTAGGATTTTATCGAGCCCATTGTGCTGGGCGCTGTGGCTCTCCCAGGGAGCAGGCATCCTATGCACCTGTTCCCCCCCCCCCCTTTCTTGGAACGTTGTTGTTATTTGTATGTTGTTTTGGGGGATAGTGAGAAAGATACCCTAAAAGGCGGTAGAGGAAAGGGCGCTTGGAAGAAGCGCAATGCTGGAAGCGCCGGCGAACAAGACCATCCTAGCACAGGGTTCGTGATTGGTGCGTCGGCGGACCACTCACAGCCACTCCGTGGCAATTGGTTGGTAAATGCTTGGGCGGGGCACCGAAGGGTAGGAAACATGGCCCCGCTGCCCCGTCCAAGCGTTCTGGACAAACTTCGGTGCTATGCACCATCGACTATGTCGATATAGGGTCGCCCTATGTGTACCAGTTCCGTCTTGTATGTATTTGTACTTGCATTTGTAACTTCAAGTAAATTCTTGTAAAAAATTGTAAATAGAAAGTTTTTCTTTTCTCTCGTCATCTGTGTCTACTTCGATCGAGCAGAAGCATCCAGCGAACCAGTCGCCGCTATCGTTACCGGCAGTACATCCTCTACGTGCGTAAACCGGCTCTGGCGGTGCGTCTCGGACGCCCAAGTAGAAGAGTGGTAAAGAACCTGAACATTAGTGGCGCAGTCGACAAAGATTGGTTCGCTAGACGAATTCGGACATACCAAAAAGCATTGAGGCATCAGCTCTTCTGGCAGCTTTGCACTAGGAAACCGGGCAGCACCTCTGGTGTCTGCCACTTGGAGAAGGATGCCCAGCAGCGAGACGACGCAAGGCGACGCAGCCCCATCCAGAAAGACGGCGACTTCGAGGCTCCGGCTGAGCCCGATCGTAGAGGCACCTCGAGCAAGAGCGACGCGGAGACACCTGGATCCTTAACTACCGACGATCCACGCCTGAAACGTGAGTTCCCTTTCCATATACTGTTCAGTCACTGCGGGGCGCGGAGCTAATCATCATGGAGGGCGACGAGAGGCTTGACGATGCGCAGAGTGACAGCGGTAGTAGTAGGGAAAATCAGCCACTGTTCAAGCGGGTAATGGAGTTTCAACTGAGAATGGCTAAGGAACGTCGAGAAACACTTGCCCTTGAGCTAGAGCTCGCTAGGATACATACGACGTCACCGGCAGGCGGTCAAAACGGCATTGGCAGAGCACTTGAGTATGAAAGAAACACGGAATGGCGTAAATATTCCAAAGTATTAGTCGGTGCTTTCCCTAAATTTCCCACAGACGCCGAAGTACCCATATGGTTCGAGTCTGTAGAACACACCTTGGAGGCCTACGAGGTGCCGCGAAGCTGTTGGGGTCAAATAGTTTTTCCTCTTGTAGCGGAGCGTGTTGAGTACTTGTCAACTCGTTTGACCCCTGCTCAACACCGAGACTACGAAGCGTTGAAGGAGGTCGTTCTTGATGAGCTTAAGTTGTCTCCCCTCGAATACCAAAAAAGATTTTTGGGGCACGGAAGCGGAAGACCGAGACGTGGAAGAGTTTCACGAGTCGTCTTGCCAGCTACCTAAATTTTTATATGGCATCTAGGGACGTGTCGAGCTTTGCAGAGCTCTTAGAACTCTTGGTGGTTGACCAGCTGAAGACAGTGTTGTCTGAGGAGGCGCTCAGGTACCTCAGGCTCCGAGAGGGTGCAGGGTGGTACAAGGCCTCGGAAAGTGCTAGACTGCTACAAACCTTTGAAGACGCCCATGGTCACGTAGACGTACCTAAGGGGCAATCACGTGACGCCAGCGGGAAGGGCCTGGAAAAGGCAACTGAGAGCCGTAACAGCAGTGGGTTAGGATCGCACCGTGGACACACGACGAAACCTAAGTCGCCGTACCCAAATGCAAAACAGCAGAGGCCAACAGTCTGTTTTGAATGCGGGTCGTCCGGGCATATTAGGCCAAATTGTCCGCGTATTCGCGAAAGGCTGCAGGAGCAGCCATAGAGGCTCGCCGCCCGTGTCTCGCTAGATAGCACGTCCGCGAGCGACCGCTTGTTGTGTGTAGCTGTCAATTGTAAGGGCATGACTATGAAGGCGATAGTGGATACGGGCGCAGATATAACGGTAGTTCGCGAAAGCGCTGTTCCAGAGGAATTAGCCCAGTCGCATGGCAGCGTAAACCTCCGCGCAGCTTTCGGCGAACGAGTCAAGGCGAAACTAGTAGAGCTACCGCTGACACTAAAACAAGGCCAGCCGGTGTTTGCCGAAGTGGAGGAGGCGACACCAGTATTGTGCGCACTCACCGATAGGCTGAGCGTGAGCGCGGATTGCCTGCTCTCAGCAGAGGATTGGAGCGCGCTTCAGCGGGGTCGGGATGAGTCTTGCGAGCCGCCCACAAATAAACCCCCGCTTTGCAGCAACGAAGAGCTGATTACAGCAGTAGAACTGGAGGAGGAACAGGCGATTCCCGAACAGCCGGTCACCGACGAGAGAGGTTCCGATGCGTTACACCCGAACGAGGAAACGGCTGAATCTCCTAGTAGCTCCGATACAGACACGGGTGATGTCGAGACGTTACGTGAGGAACAAAAGAGTGACGCGACTCTCAGCAGGGCCTGGAGAAACGCGGAAGAAGGAAGGGGCGGCATGATCGTGATCGATGGGCTCCTTTACCACCGCGACAACGTACTGGGACAGCCGGTAAAACAGCTAGTGTTACCAACGACACGGCGGGCTGAGGTACTCAGTCTCGCGCACGAGTCATGCTGGGGCGGTCACCTAGGTTGTCGCAAAACGAGTTCGAGAATTAAACTTAGCTTTTTTTGGCCAGGCGTTGAAAAGGACGTCCAGCTATACTGCAACAGTTGCCACACGTGTCAAATCAGGGCAGACAAGCGACAGTCAGACCGAGTGCCCATCACGCCTCTAGTAAGGCCGCAGTACCCTTTTCAGAAGGTCAACATAGATGTAATAGGGCCGATCGATCCCCCAACCAGTCGCGGCCACCGCTACGCTATGTGCATCATAGATCTTTGCACCCGCTGGCCTGAGGTCGTGTGTCTCACGTGATTAACAGCTAAGGCTACCTGTGACGCGCTGCTAGAAGTGTTTTGTAGGACCGGGATACCAGAGGTAATTTGTTCCGATTGCGGAACTAATTTTACTGCCGCAGTCACCAATGAATTTCTCACTCGCCTCGGCTGTTCGCCTCGCTTTTCCACACCTGATCACCCGGAGAGCAACGGGGCTGTGGAACAGGGTGTTCAAAAACATGTTGTTCCACGTGATAAGCGAACAGGGGAGGCAGTGGGATAAATTTGTGCCCTTCCTGTTGTGGGCCTACAGAGAGGCCCCGCACGATACGACGGGGGTGTCGCCATTCCGTATGATGTATGGAAGAGAACCAGTCGGCCCGCTCGCCATATTAAAACGAACGTGCTCAGGAGAGCAGGAGGTGCCTGTCTCGGTCGCAGATAGACCCTCGCAGTACATGCAGAAACTGAAGAAGCAGTTAGAGATAGCCACTGAGGCGGTCGACCTCACTAATGCCAACCAGCAGAGGGCATACGCCAATCAGTATAATCTGCGCGCAAAAACAAAGGCGTTTCAGCAAGGGGACCAGGTGCTTGTGTTCGATAACAACCGCCTCGGTAAGATGTACCCAAAGTGGATAGGACCATGCACGGTCACGGAGAAATACAGGCAGCATTCTTATTACGTCAATACCCCGGAGGGAAAGCGCATGCTCGTGCACGCGAACCGCTTGAGGCCTTACACATGTCGCGTAGCCAGCATAGGCGTGATATTCCATGACGACCGCGAGTTTGGCGAGGTAGAGTACACGCCGCGTCCAGGCAGAGTTCTCAGCAGTGCAGCTATACTACCTGCGGACCGTATATCCCACTTGGAACCAGCGGAGGGAGCGTTAGTGAACGAGGTGTTTCAGGTGCATGCCGCCTTGTTTACCGGCGAAATTGGGATAGCGCGAGTGAGTGAGCACCGCATAAAACTGGTCGAAGGGGCCACGCCGAAACGTCGACACCCGTATCGCATTCCTGTGGCCTTGAAGGGTGAGGTCTCCAAACAAATATCGGAACTGTTGGAGTTAGGATTGATGTATAGGTGCGAAAGGCCCTTTGCTCATCCGTTGGTTTGCGTCCCCAAGAAAGACGGCACGGTGAGACTGTGCGTCGATTACAGGAGTTTAAACGCGATGACCGAGCCAGACGCATTCCCTATGGGATTTCCTCAGGACTTAATTATGGATGTCGGGCAAGCTAGTCATATAACCCTCATTGATCTCCGTCGCGGTTATTGGCAGGTGCCCTTAGCGGAAGACTCGCAACGGGTGGCGGCATTCGTGTCACACTTAGGTCAGTTCGCTTGGAGGGTGATGCCATTCGGCCTCAGAAACGCCGCAGCTAGCTTCCAGAGGAGCATGAACCAGCTGTTGGCCCCGCACGAGGAGTATGCCTGCGCATATTTAGACGACATCGCTGTGTTCAGCAGGTCAATACAGGAGCATATCCAACACCTACACGCTGTTTTTTTAGCTCTGACATCAGTAGGATTGGTAGCCAACCTTGAAAAATGCCAAGTGGCCCGTGGATCTATCCGCTATCTCGGGCATGTGGTAGGCTCGGGCAAGCATGGTCCGGACCCTACTAAGCTCGCGGCAATCGAGGGACTGCAGGTGCCGCGTACTAAAAAAGAACTAAGGAGCGTCCTTGGCCTCTGTGGATATTACAGGGGGTACATTTCAAATTTCGTGGCTATAGAAAAGCCTCTAACGCAGTTGACTGCCAAGCACATTCCCAATCGCATTCCGTGGACTCCTGAGGCCAACGAGGCGTTCGAAGGTCTCAAAAGTGCCCTGTGCAATGCCATCGAACTAGCGACTCCGGACTCAAGCAAACCATTTTGGCTCTTCACCGATGCCTCCGCCATTGCTGTAGGCGCCTGTCTAGCACAGATGACCGACGAGGGCACAGAATGCCCCATCGCTTTTGCCAGCCACCGCTTCTCGCCCACTCAGATGAGGTGGTCTACGATTGAGCGCGAAGCATTTGGCGTAATTTGGGGCCTCAAAAAATTCGATACATGGGTATTTGGCGCGAAAATATTCGTAGTATCCGACCATAACCCACTTGCGTACCTCACCCAGTCCGCGCCGCAGGGCGCAAAGCTGACACGTTGGGCATTAGCGCTGCAGCGGTATGATGTAGTGGTGCGACACAGAAAAGGGATCGCACATGCTAACGCAGACGCTCTTTCGCGCCTGACGAACCACTGCTGGGGGGAGGTTATAGAAGACAGGGGACCCGCAGTGACAGACAGTGGTGGAGAGGGAACGAGTGCAGTGTGATGTGATATGACGCGAATAACTTGCTGACGACGGACAAGGAACTCATGCGTTCATATTTGCTGTGCGGACATTATACTGTTAGTGCGTTAATTTTATTGAGTGTCATCTTGTAAGCTGCATGATCTACATTTATGTTCTTGCCCCATCACAACAGCCTTGTAGGATGGTCACTGCTGTTGTCAGGGGAAGAGCTCTGTAGCATCAGTGAAATGTTTGCCATTTGTTTCGGTCATGTGTTGTTGCTTTTTTTGTTCTTTTTTTTTACTTGGTTCCTTGTAGCGTGTGCTTTCTAGCCGTGTTCTTGTGATTGATTATTTTGCCGGGGCTGTGTTTTTTGCAGAGGGATTTTCATGTACTGCATGACATGTCGCGCGTATGAAGTGTTCCGTCAGCGTTAGAATTCAGCTGTTATTTTTTTTTTTGTAAGCTAACTAGTGCAACATGT
Organism: Dermacentor silvarum; assembly: GCF_013339745.2. Classification (NCBI taxonomy): domain Eukaryota; kingdom Metazoa; phylum Arthropoda; class Arachnida; order Ixodida; family Ixodidae; genus Dermacentor; species Dermacentor silvarum. The sequence continues at coordinate 417,072,571 of NC_051154.1, forward strand.
AGTTTTTGTTTTTTTTACACCCCAAGTGTAGCACCCGTCACATATGGTTAGTTCGGTAGGAAGGAGCTAATCGTAATACTAGAATGCTTACGGCAGTCTTGTAGGTTTTCTTTTTTTTTTTTTTTGTTAAGCTGCTGCATAATTGCTATGCTACATGCAGCCGGCTTTTTCTGGTTTCCACTTCGGCAACACTGTAGGCAAGTTGTTGCCTAGTCTTGGGTGGGGGGTGTAAGCCTGCTGCTATAGAAGCGCTAGCTAGTTCTTTGGTTGCTGCTCAGAGGGCTTAAGATGGGCGTTTTTGTTCAGCCTGGTCTCGCAAGGCGAAACGGCTGCGACGAAAGGGAAGAGACAGCTAGCGCATTTTGTCAATGATCGTTGCTTGACAAGCGAAATAGAATGGGAGGATTAAGTGCCAGTGGTGGGCGCCCGTCGCGGCGACGGCGCCGAGATTAGGTCGAGGCACAGCTCACGACATGCCGATTATACCTGACACGCGGAGGGGCGCGTTGAGCCGGCGGGCACTGAGCGAACGTAGAGGGTGCGTGACGACGCCGGTGGCACCCAAGAGTACACAAAACTGACCTAAAGAAGAGGGAACATCGGTGCTTCGTCTCGTACATCCCGTGCAGTCGCCCTGACAACAAAAGCTTAGATGTCCGTGACTGACGCTGGCTCCTGATGGGCGCGTGCCAGGCGTGTAGTCGGCACCGAAAGGGTGAACGCAGTACTCCGGCACCTTTCTCATTGTAACCGTTCTTGCATGGCGTTTCGTAGACCGTGGCCAATTGACCATCGTGAAGGGCCTCTCTGAGCAAGCATTTAGTGAACAGAGCTTTCATTGACAAAGGACCTGTAGCTACTACGGTATCGGTTTTTCGTATAGGTACGAGCGGTACGAGCGGAGAAGGGGCCACAGCAAAGGTCAATCGCTGCAGCTTCCAGGTGCTGTTTGTTCTTAAGATTTTATTTTACCCATTGTGCTGGGCACTGTGGCTTTGCCAGGGAGCACACATGCTATGCAGCTGTCACCCCCCCCCCCCCCTCTTGGAGCGTTGTTTTTATTTGTATATTGTTTTGAGGGAGAGGGAGAAGCGCAATACCGGAAGTGCCGGCGAACAAGACGATCCTAGTACAGGATTCCTGATTGGTGCGTCGGCGGACCACTCATAGCCACTCGGTGGCGATTTGTTGGTAAATGCTTGGCGCGGGGCACCAAAGGGTTAAAAACGGGGCCCCGTTGCCCCGACCAAGCGGTTCTGGACAAACTTCGGTGCTATGCACCATCGGCTATGTCGATATACATGGCTTGCACGTGACGTCACGTCCGCCCGCGCCGCTGCATCCGCGCCATGCCGGAGCACCGCGCGCGCCGCCTTCGCATCTGATCGCGTGCGCTTATGCGGTCTCACTGTGTTTTCTAAGCGGATTTCACCGCTCCTCGCGAGAAATGCCACCCGTTTACAGTATGCCTGCGTTTAACGAGGTATTTTACGCAGGACTGATCGGTTCAGCGCGTGCACGATATCAAGAAAAAGTGAAACTGTGCGACGATGTGGACCCGTACACGTTGCGACTGAGTGCGGATACGACGACGGACGTTAGCGCTTTCCCCGAGGTCTCGCACGGATGCATTGTAAACTGCCTAGTTTTCTCTTCAAGCTTCGCGACACTGGAGGAAATGAAGGCTTATAAATCGCTTGAATCCCACAACTACTTCACAAGCGGTTGGGTGAAAACACTGTCGGCGAAGCGGCTGCAAGGAGAAAAAGGTGCTCCTACTAGGAGATGTAGGCTGCAGCCCCCGTTTTCCATGCCGCATTTTGTTTATAACATTCAGAGGCATTCCCTGCTTAGTCAGTGGTGCGTTCAGGAGACACGCAAGATTGGAGCTTGGTGCAGAGAAGAAACGAACTGATACTGTCCATTTAACAATCACGCAAAAGCGGAGTTTATGTGCTAGGGTCTGAAAATATTCAAACAGGATATGCAGCTTGCGCGAGTGTTTTGTGGCTGGGAGAATGATGTGCGTACTTTCCATGCTTTATTTGGATCGATATTTCTGCATTGTTTACATGTATGTTTTGATTTCAACAGTTTTCAACGGGCTGTCTATGTATGTGCGGTCGTCGTCACCGTCGTCGTAGCGGTTTTCGGGTGGCGTTGCGCCGACTCCAAAAGCTCTTGCCGGTGCAGCGGTCACCGCGTCGACCTCGGGAGTCGTTCGTTTAAACCATCGCCTTGCAGCACGCTCGTAGCTCGCAGTGCCTTCATTATTTGCTTTGTAGCCTAGCAAAAGCATTGGCGCCCAGTCCGAGTTCGTTTCTTCACAGAGCAATTGGACGGTCTTCCTACAAATGCAAACAAATGTGATTCTAGTGCAGCGTTAAGTGCGCATTATGTAATATTGCGCAGGCTTAGCTGTTACGGTGGGCGCCGCACACTCGAATGTTTGGGAGATCGCCCTTGAGATCAGCACGCTTGATACGCGCAAGCCACAGGCTGCGCCGCTTCGAGCTAAGTGCTTTCGTTCGTTCGTCTTGCCATTCCACAACCTTCGGAAGCCGAAAAAGGTTCGTGTTTGCCGACTCCTTCCTCGAGCTGCTTTTATTACTGCGGTTGCAACACCCAACAACTGCGCAAATAGCCATTGCAAAACAGTGCCATTCGCATACGACTAACAGCGTGGTGCCATATGGTGGTGCTCCGGGTGCTCCGGAATGGCGGAAACCTAACCCAGCATTGGCGAAAGTGACGTCAGTGCAAGCCATGTATAGGGTCGCCCTATGTGTGCCAGTTCCGTCTTGTATGTATTTGCACTTGCATTTGTAACTTCATGTAAATTCTTGTAAATAATTGTAAATAGAAAGTTTTTTTTGCTCTCGTCATCTGTGTCTACTTCGATCGAGCAGAAGCATCCAGCGAACCAGTCGCCGCTATCGTTAGCGGCAGTACATCCTCTACGTGCGTAAACCGGCTCTGGCGGTGCGTCTCGGACGCCCAAGTAGAAGAGTGGTAAAGAAGAACCTGAGTGGTGGCGTGGAGTAGAGGTATAACACCCGACTTCAAATCTGAAGGTCGTAAGTTCGAATCCTGGTCCATTCCACTATATTTTCAGGCATGGAGTGGTGCCTGACACCGGCAAAGAAAAAAAAATACATATTGCTGAGAGCTAGTGGGGCTATACTAGTTCAGGTGCAACCAAACTAGGCAGGCCCACTAAGCTTCATCAAAGTCACTCCCTCCCCAGAACAGGAATTGGCCTCCCTGGTGCAGTATTCGGCCACTACCTCCCTCATGACTCCGACAATTAACCCATGGCCCTCAGTTCCCAGTGGCTGCGGAGCACCTGACCAAGGCGGCGGTCAGACCTGCTACGCGGCAGAGGGTGCTAAGAATCTCTGGGTCAAGGCAGGCCGCCAATGGAAACTGAACCTGGCAACGTTCAACACGCGCACCCTCTCGAGTGAGGCTAGCTTAGCAGGACCATTTGAAGAATTATCAGGCATTTCCTGGGATATTATTGGCCTTAGTGAGGTTAGAAGAACTGGTGAGTCTTACACAGTACTGACTAACGGCCACGTCCTCTGCTACAGAGGTCTTCCAGATAAGAAAGAATCCGGGGTAGGATTTCTAGTGCATAACAACGTAGCGGGCAACATTGACGAATTCTACAGCATTAATGAAAGGGTAGCAGTCGTCGTAATAAAGCTGAATAGGAGGTACAAAATGAAGGTAGTACAAGCCTATGCACCAACCTCTAGTCACGATGATGAAGAAATTGAACAGTTTTATGAAGATGTTGAACTAGCAATGAGAAAGGTGCAAACTCAGTATACTTTAGTCATGGGCGACTTCAATGCAAAAGTGGGGAAAAAGCAGTTTGGTGAGCAAGCCATTGGCAACTACGGCATCGATTCTAGGAATGCAAGAGGAGAGATGTTAGTAAAATTCGCGGAAAGGAATAGGCTCCGAATAATGAATACCTTCTTCAGGAAGCGCAGCAACAGGAAGTGGACCTGGAAAAGCCCTAATGGAGAAACAAGGAATGAAATAGATTTCATACTCTCTGCCGATCCAAGCATAGTGCAGGATGTAGAAGTGTTAGGTAAGGTTAAGTGCAGTGACCATAGGTTAGTGAGGTCTAGGATTTCTCTCAATTTGAAGAGAGAGAGAGTGAAATTAGTCAAGAGGAAACAGGCCAACCTAGAGGCAGTAAGGGTAAAAGCAGACCAATTCAGGCTGGTGCTCGCAAACAAATATGCAGCTTTAGAACAGGAAGATGAAGATAACATAGAGATAATGAACGAAACCGTAACTAGGCTGATCTCAGAAGCAGCAATTGAAGTGGGAGGTAAAGCACCAAAGCAACCTGTAGGGAAGCTCTCCCAAGAAACAAAGGACCTAATAAAGAAACGACAAAACATGAAAGTGTCCAACTCAAGAGATCAGATAGAATTCGCTGAACTGTCAAAACTGATCAACAAGAAGAAAGTAAGGGATATTCGAAATTATAACGTGGGAAAAATTGAGGAAGCCGTAAAATATGGACGCAGCATGAAATCAGTAAGAAGAAAACTAGGCATAGGACAAGGCAAGATGTATGCACTGAAAGATAAGCATAGTAAAATCATCAGCAATTTCGATGACATAGTAAAAGCAGCAGAAGAATTCTATACTGACCTGTACAGTAGCCAAAACAACCAAGCTTCTTCCATTCGAAATAGTGATGAACCGGATACAGAAGCTCCTTCTATAACTAGCGATGAAGTTAGAAGGGCCTTGAAAGACATGACCAGGGGAAAAGCGCCTGGAGAAGATGGAATAACAGTAGATTTAATCAAAGATGGAGGAGATATCATGCTTGAAAAGCTTGCGGCCCTTTATACGAAATGCCTCACAACTTCAAGTGTACCAGAGAGCTGGAAGAACGCCAACATTATACATATCCATAAGAAGGGAGACGTTAAAGAATTGAAGAATTACAGACCCATTAGCTTGCTTTCAGTATTGTATAAAATATTCACCAAGATAATTTCCAATAGAATCAGGACAACACTTGACTTCAGTCAACCAAGAGAACAGGCTGGCTTCAGGAAGGGATATTCTACGATGGACCATATCCATGCCATCAATCAGGTAATCGAGAAATCTGCGGAGTACAATCAACCTCTCTATATGGCTTTCATAGATTATGAAAAGGCATTCGATTCAGTAGAGATATCAGCAGTCATAGAGGCATTGCGTAATCAAGGAGTGCAGGAGGCATACGTGAATATCTTGGCAAATATCTACAAGGATTCCACAGCTACCTTGGTTCTCCACAAGAAAAGTAGAAAGATACCTATCAAGAAAGGGGTCAGGCAAGGAGACACAATCTCTCCAATGCTATTCACTGCATGCTTAGAAGAAGTATTCAAGCTCTTAGACTGGGAAGAATTAGGAGTGAGGATCGATGGCGAATATCTCAACAACCTTCGGTTTGCAGATGACATTGTCCTATTGAGCAACAATGGAGAGGAATTACAACAAATGATTGAGGACCTTCATCGAGAAAGTGCAAGAATTGGGTTGAAGATGAATATGCAGAAGACAAAGATAATGTTCAATAGCCTGGCAAGCGAACAAGAATTCAGAATCGCCAGTCAGCCTCTAGAATCTGTAAAGGAATATGTTTATCTAGGTCAATTATTCACAGGGGACCCTGATCATGAGAAAGAAATTTACAGAAGAATAAAATTAGGTTGGAGTGCATACGGCAGGCATTGCCAAATCCTGACTGGGAGCTTACCACTGTCGTTGAAAAGAAAAGTGTACAATCATTGCATTCTACCGGTGCTAACATACGGGGCAGAAACTTGGAGGTTAACAAAGAAGCTCGAGAACAAGTTAAGGACCGCACAAAGAGCAATGGAACGAAAAATCTTAGGAGTAACGTTAAGAGACAGGAAGAGAGCGGTGTGGATCAGAGAACAAACGGGGGTAGACGATATTCTAGTTGACATTAAGCGGAAGAAATGGAGCTGGGCAGGCCATGTAATGCGTAGGATGGATAACCGGTGGACCATTAGGGTTACAGAATGGATACCAAGAGAAGGGAAGCGCAGTCGAGGACGGCAGAAAGTCAGGTGAGATGATGAGGTTAGGAAATTCGCAGGCGCAAGTTGGAATACGCTAGCGCAAGACAGGGGTAATTGGAGATCGCAGGGAGAGGCCTTCGTCCTGCAGTGGACATAAATATAAGCTGATGATGATGATGATGATGAAAGAATAACCTGAACATTACTTTTATCATTACGAAAAAAGCTTGCTGTGCCTAGTGTGCAACATTCTTTGTCCCTATGCACATATCAATGACACTTCACCATGATACACTAGATACATAGACAAGCATAAATTATTTCTTTCCGTACTATCGTACAATAATTTTGATTGTGAGTTCCTAAATCATTTCACAAGTCCTTAAAACGTCCTAATAAATCACGTTCGATGCGGCGCTTACATAACAGAGTTATTGTAGTTCTTTCGCATTGCACGGTGAAATACTTGCATTTCTGCTCAGGGTTGTCTCCGTAGAATAGGCCTGGCTTGTCGAAATTTGTCACGCAGCAAAACAGGGAGTTTTATTATTAACAAAACAAAGTTCATAATGCTTGCTGTGCCTTGGGAGGAACAGTGTTTGTGATTATGCACATGTAAATGACACTAGATGCAAATACAAGCATTAAATATTTTTTGCGTACAATCGTATAATAATTTTGATTACGAGTTCCTTAATTATTTCAGAACTTCTTAAAACGTCCTAATAAATCACGTGCGATGCGGCGCTTACATGTCAGAGTTATTGTAGTTCTTTTGGATTGCACGGTGAAATACTGGCATTTCTGCTCAGGGTTGTCTCCGTAGAATAGGCCTGGCTTGTCGAAATTTGTCATGCAGCAAAACAGGGAGTTTTATTGTTACGAAAAAAAATTCATAAAGCTTGCTGTGCCTTGGCTGGAACATTCTATGTGATTATGAGCCTGTCAGGCACTTCACATTGATACACGTGATACAAAGACAAGCATAAAATATTTCTTTCCGTACTATCGTATACTAATTGATTACGAGTTCCTAACTTATTTATGAAGTTATTAAAACGTCCTAATAAATCACCTGCGATGCGGCGCTTACATTGTAGTTCTTATCGCATTGCACGGTGAAATTCTGGAATTTCTGTTCAGGGTTGTCTTCGTAGAATAGGCCTGGCTTGTCGAACTTTGTCACACAGCAAAACAGGGAGTTTTACTTTACAAAAAATTCATAAAGCTTGCCGTGCCTTGGGTGGAACAGTGTTTGTGATTATGCACATGTCAAGGACACTTCAGCTTGATATACTAGATACAAATGCAAGCATAAAATATTTTTGCGTACAATCGTTTTACAATTTTGATTAAGAGTTCTTAAATTTTTTCACTTGTTCTTGAAACGTCCCAATAAGTCACGTGCGATGAGGCGCTTACATGTCTGAGTTATTGTCGTTCTTTCGCATTGCCCGGTGTAATACTCTCATTTCTGCTGAGGGTTGTCTCCGTAGAATAGGCCTGGCTTGTTGAACGTTGTCACGTAGAAAACAGGGAGTTTTATTATTACGAAAAAATTTATAAAGCTTTCTGTGCCTAGGGTGGAACAGTGTTTGTGATTATGCACATGTCAATGACACTTCAGCTTGATACACTAGATACAAAGACAAGCATAAAATATATCTTTCCGTACTATCGTATAGTAATTTTCATTATGAGTTCCCAAATCATTTCACAATTCCTTAAAATGTCCTAATAAATCCCGTGCGATGCGGCGCTTACATGTCTGAGTTATTGTAGTTCTTTCGCATTTCACGGTGAAATACTGGCATTTCTGCTCAGGGTTGTCTCCATGAATAGGCCTGGCTAATCGAACGTTGTCACGCAGCAAAACACGGAGTTTTATTATTACGAAAAAAAGCTTGCTGTGCCTAGGGTGCAACATTCTATGTCCCTATGCACATATCAATGACACTTCACCTTGATACACTAGATACATAGACAAGCATAAATTATTTCTTTCCGTACTATCGTACAATAATTTTGATTATGAGTTCCTAAATCATTTCACAAGTCCTTAAAACGTCCTAATAATTCACGTTCGATGCGGCGCTTAAATATCAGAGTTATTGTAGTTCTTTCGCATTGCACGGTGAAATACTTGCATTTCTGCTCAGGGTTGTCTCCGTAGAATAGGCCTGGCTTGTCGAAATTTGTCACACAGCAAAACAGGGAGTTTTTTTATTACAAAAAAAAATTCATAAAGCTTGCTGTGCCTTGGCTGGAACGTTCTTTGTGCCTATGTGCATGTCAGGCACTTCACATTGATACACATGATACAAAGACAAGCATAAAATATTTCTTTTCGTACTATCGCACAATAATTTTGATTATGAGTTCCTAAATCATTTCACAAGTCCTTAAAATGTCCTATTAAATCACGTGTGACGCGGCGCTACATGTCTGAGTTATTGTAGTTCTTTCACATTGCACGGTGAAATACCGGAATTTCAGATCAGGCTTGTCGCCTAGAATAGGCCTGGCTTGTCGAACGTTGTCACGCAGCAAAACAGTGACATTTATTATTTCGAAAAAAATTCATAAAGCTTCTTGTGCCTACGGTGGAACATTCTTTGCGCCTATGCACATGTCAAAGACACTTCACCTTGATACACTCGCTACAAACATAAGCATAAAATATTTCTTCTCAGGGTTGTCTCCGTAGAATAGCCTGGCTAATCGAACGTTGTCACGCAGAAAACAGGGAGTTTTATTACGAAAAAAATTCATAAAGCTTTCTGTGCCTAGGGTGGAACAGTGTTTGTGATTATGCACATGTCAATGACACTTCAGCTTGATACACTAGATACAAAGACAAGTATAAAATATTTCTTTTTCGTACTATCGTACAATAATTTTGATGAAGAGGTCTTAAATTGTCTCACATGTTCTTAAAACGTCCTAATAAGTCGTGTGCGGTGAGGCGCTTACATGTCTGAGTTATTGTAGTTCTTTCGCATTTCTCCTAAGGGTTGTCTCCGAAGAATAGGCCTGGCTTTTCGAAATTCGTCATGCAGCAAAGCAGGGAGTTTTATTATTACGAAAAAAATTCATAAAGCTTGCTGTGCCTTGGCTGGAACATTCTTTGTGCCTATGTGCATGTCAGGCACTTCACATTGATACACTAGATACATAGACAAGCATAAATTATTTCTTTCCATACTATCGTACAATAATTTTGATTATGAGTTCCTAACTCATTTCACAAGTCCTTAAAACGTCCTAATAAATCACGTTCGATGCGGCGCTTACATATCAGAGTTATTGTAGTTCTTTCGCATTGCACGGTGAAATACTGGCATTTCTGCTCAGGGTTGTCTCCGTAGAACAGGCCTGGCTAGTCGAACGTTGTCACGCAGCAAAACGTTTAATTATTACGAAAAAAACCTTGGTGTGCCTAGGGTGCAACATTCTTTGTCATTATGCTCATATCAATGACACTACACCTTGATACACTAGATACATAGACAAGCATAAATTATTTCTTTCCGTACAATCGTACAATAATTTTGATCATGAGTTCCTAACTCATTTCACAAGTCCTTAAAACGTCCTAATAAATCACGTTCGATGCGGCGCTTACATATCAGAGTTATTGTAGTTCTTTCGCATTGCACGGTGAAATACTTGCATTTCTGCTAAGGGTTGTCTCCGAAGAATAGGCCTGGCTTTTCGAAATTTGTCATGCAGCAAAACAGGGAGTTTTATTATTACGAAAAAAATTCGTAAAGCTTACTGTGCCTTGGCTGGAACATTCTTTGTGCCTATGTGCATGTCAGGCACTTCACATTGATACACATGATACAAAGACAAGCATAAAATGTATCTTTCTGTACTACCGTACAATAATTTTCATTATGAGTTCCTAAATCATTTCACAAGTGCTTAAAATGTCCTATTTAATCACGTGCGACGCTGCGCTACAATTCTGAGTTATTGTAGTTCTTTCACATTGCACGGTGAAATACCGGAATTTCAGATCAGGCTTGTCGCCTAGAATAGGCCTGGCTTGTCGAACGTTGTCACGCAGCAAAACAGCGACATTGATTATTTCAAAAAAAATTCATAAAACTTCTTGTGCCTACGGTGGAACATTCTTTGCGCCTCTGCACATGTCAAAGACACTTCACCTTGATACACTAGATACAAAGATAAGCATAAAATATTTCTTTCCGTACTGTTGTATAGTAATTTTCATTGCGAGTTCCCAAATCATTTCACAATTCCTAAAAAATGTCCTAATAAATCCTGTGCGATGTGACGCTTACATGTCTGAGTTATTGTAGTTCTTTCGCATTGCATGGTTAAATACTGGCATTTCTGCTCAGGGTTGTCTCCGTAGAATAGGCCTGGCTTGTTGAACTTTGTCACGCAGAAAACAGGGAATTTTATTATTACGAAAAAAATTCATAAAGCTTTCTGTGCCTAGGGTGGAACAGTGTTTGTGATTGTGCACATGTCAATGACACTTCAGCTTGATACACTAGATACAAAGACAAGTATAAAATATTTCTTTTTCGTTCTATCGTACAATAATTTTGATGAAGAGGTCTTAAATTGTCTCACATGTTCTTAAAACGTCCTAATAAGTTGTGTGCGGTGAGGCGCTTACATGTCTGAGTTATTGTAGTTCTTTCGCATTTCACGGTGAAATACTGGCATTTCTCCTAAGGGTTGTCTCCGAAGAATAGGCCTGGCTTTTCGAAATTTGTCATGCAGCAAAACAGGGAGTTTTATTATTACGAAAAAAATTCATACAGCTTGCTGTGCCTTGGCTGGAACATTCTTTGTGCCTATGTGCATGTCAGGCACTTCACATTGATACACATGATACAAAGACAAGCATAAAATATATCTTTCCGTACTATCGTATAGTAATTTTCATTATGAGTTCCCAAATCATTTCACAATTCCTTAAAATGTCCTAATAAATCCCGTGCGATGCGGCGCTTACATGTCTGAGTTATTGTAGTTCTTTCGCATTTCACGGTGAAATACTGGCATTTCTGCTCAGGGTTGTCTCCGTGAATAGGCCTGGCTAATCGAACGTTGTCACGCAGCAAAACAGGGAGTTTTATTATTATGAAAAAAAGCTTGCTGTGCCTAGGGTGCAACATTCTTTGTCCCTATGCACATATCAATGACACTTCACCTTGATACACTAGATACATAGACAAGCATAAATTATTTCTTTCCGTACTATCGTGCAATAATTTTTAATATGAGTTCCTAAATCATTTCAGAAGTCCTTAAAACGTCCTAATAAATCACGTTCGATGCGGCGCTTACATAACAGAGTTATTGTAGTTCTTTCGCCTTGCATGGTGAAATACTTGCATTTCTGCTAAGGGTTTTCTCCGTAGAATAGGCCTGGCTTTTCGAAATTTGTCATACAGCAAAACAGGGAGTTTTATTATTACGAAAAAAATTCATAAAGCTTGCTGTGCCTTGGCTGGAACATTCTTTGTGCCTATGTGCATGTCAGGCACTTCACATTGATACACTAGATACATAGACAAGCATAAATTATTTCTTTCCGTACTATCGTACAATACTTTTGATTATGAGTTCCTAACTCATTTCACAAGTCCTTAAAACGTCCTAATAAATCACGTTCGATGCGGCGCTTACATATCAGAGTTATTGTAGTTCTTTCGCATTGCACGGTGAAATACTTGCATTTCTCCTAAGGGTTGTCTCCGAAGAATAGGCCTGGCTTTTCGAAATTTGTCATGCAGCAAAACAGGGAGTTTTATTATTACGAAAAAAATTCATACAGCTTGCTGTGCCTTGGCTGGAACATTCTTTGTGCCTATGTGCATGTCAGGCACTTCACATTGATACACATGATACAAAGACAAACATAAAATGTATCTTTCCGTACTACCGTACAATAATTTTCTTTATGAGTTCCTAAATCATTTCACAAGTGCTTAAATGTCCTATTAAATCACGTGCGACGCGGCGCTACATGTCTGAGTTATTGTAGTTCTTTCACATTGCACGGTGAAATACCGGAATTTCAGATCAGGCTTGTCCCCTAGAATAGGCCTGGCTTGTCGAACGTTGTCACGCAGCAAAACAGTGACATTTATTATTTCGAAAAAAATTCATAAAACTTCTTGTGCCTACGGTGGAACATTCTTTGCGCCTATGCGCATGTCAGACACTTCACCTTGATACACTAGATACAAACATAAGCATAAAATATTTCTGCTCAGGGTTGTCTCCGTAGAATAGGCCTGGCTAATCGAACGTTGTCACGCAGAAAACAGGGAGTTTTATTACGAAAAAAATTCATAAAGCTTTCTGTGCCTAGGGTGGAACAGTGTTTGTGATTATGCACATGTCAATGACACTTCAGCTTGATACACTAGATACAAAGACAAGTATAAAATATTTCTTTTTCGTTCTATCGTAAACTAATTTTGATGAAGAGGTCTTAAATTGTCTCACATGTTCTTAAAACGTCCTAATAAGTCATGTGCGGTGAGGCGCTTACATGTCTGAGTTATTGTAGTTCTTTCGCATTGCACGGTGAAATACTGGCATTTATGCTCAGGGTTGTCTCCGTAGAATAGGCCTGGCTAGTCGAACGTTGTCACGCAGCAAAACGTTTAATTATTACGAAAAAAACCTTGGTGTGCCTAGGGTGCAACATTCTTTGTCCCTATGCTCATATCAATGACACTTCACCTTGATACACTAGATACATAGACAAGCATAAATTATTTCTTTCCGTACAATCGTACAATAATTTTGATCATGAGTTCCTAACTCATTTCACAAGTCCTTAAAACGTCCTAATAAATCACGTTCGATGCGGCGCTAACATATCAGAGTTATTGTAGTTCTTTCGCATAGCACGGTGAAATACTTGCATTTCTGCTAAGGGTTGTCTCCGAAGAATAGGCCTGGCTTTTCGAAATTTGTCATGCACCAATACAGGGAGTTTTATTATTACGAAAAAAATTCATAAAGCTTACTGTGCCTTGGCTGGAACATTCTTTGTGCCTATGTGCATGTCAGGCACTTCACATTGATACACATGATACAAAGACAAGCATAAAATGTATCTTTCCGTACTACCGTACAATTATTTTCATTATGAGTTCCTAAATCATTTCACAAGTGCTTAAAATGTCCTAATCAATCACGTGCGACGCGGCGCTACATGTCTGAGTTATTGTAGTTCTTTCACATTGCACGGTGAAATACCGGAATTTCAGATCAGGCTTGTCGCCTAGAATAGGCCTGGCTTGTCGAACGTTGTCACGCAGCAAAACAGCGACATTTATTATTTCAAAAAAAATTAATAAAACTTCTTGTGCCTACGGTGGAACATTCTTTGCGCCTCTGCACATGTCAAAGACACTTCACCTTGATACACTAGATACAAAGATAAGCATAAAATATTTCTTTCCGTAGTGTTGTATAGTAATTTTCATTGCGAGTTCCCAAATCATTTCACAATTCCTTAAAATGTCCTAATAAATCCTGTGCGATGCGACGCTTACATGTCTGAGTTATGTAGTTCTTTCGCATTGCATGGTGAAATACTGGCATTTCTGCTCAGGGTTGTCTCCGTAGAATAGGCCTGGCTTGTTGAACTTTGTCACGCAGAAAACAGGGAATTTTATTATTACGAAAAAAATTCATAAAGCTTTCTGTGCCTAGGGTGGAACAGTGTTTGTGATTGTGCACATGTCAATGACACTTCAGCTTGATACACTAGATACAAAGACAAGTATAAAATATTTCTTTTTCGTTCTATCGTACAATAATATTGATGAAGAGGTCTTAAAGTGTCTCACATGTTCTTAAAACGTCCTAATAAGTCGTGTGCGATGCGGCGCTTACATGTCTGAGTTATTGTAGTTCTTTCGCATTTCACGGTGAAATACCGGAATTTCAGATCAGGCTTGTCGCCTAGAATAGGCCTGGCTTGTCGAACGTTGTCACGCAGCAAAACAGCGACATTTATTATTTCAAAAAAAAAATTCATAAAACTTATTGTGCCTACGGCGGAACATTCTTTGCGCCTCTGCACATGTCAAAGACACTTCACCTTGATACACTAGATACAAAGATAAGCATAAAATATTTCTTTCCGTAGTGTTGTATAGTAATTTTCATTGCGAGTTCCCAAATCATTTCACAATATCTTAAAATGTCCTAATAAATCCTGTGCGATGCGACGCTTACATGTCTGAGTTATGTAGTTCTTTCGCATTGCATGGTGAAATACTGGCATTTCTGCTCAGGGTTGTCTCCGTAGAATAGGCCTGGCTTGTTGAACTTTGTCACGCAGAAAACAGGGAATTTTATTATTACGAAAAAAATTCATAAAGCTTTCTGTGCCTAGGGTGGAACAGTGTTTGTGATTGTGCACATGTCAATGACACTTCAGCTTGATACACTAGATACAAAGACAAGTATAAAATATTTCTTTTTCGTTCTATCGTACAATAATATTGATGAAGAGGTCTTAAAGTGTCTCACATGTTCTTAAAACGTCCTAATAAGTCGTGTGCGGTGAGGCGCTTACATGTCTGAGTTATTGTAGTTCTTTCGCATTTCACGGTGAAATACCGGAATTTCAGATCAGGCTTGTCGCCTAGAATAGGCCTGGCTTGTCGAACATTGTCACGCAGCAAAACAGCGACATTTATTATTTCAAAAAAAATTCATAAAACTTCTTGTGCCTACGGTGGAACATTCTTTGCGCCTCTGCACATGTCAAAGACACTTCACCTTGATACACTAGATACAAAGATAAGTATAAAATATTTCTTTTTCGTTCTATCGTACAATAATTTTGATGAAGAGGTCTTAAATTGTCTCACATGTTCTTAAAACGTCCTAATAAGTCGTGTGCGGTGAGGCGCTTACATGTCTGAGTTATTGTAGTTCTTTCGCATTTCTCCTAAGGGTTCTCTCCGAAGAATAGGCCTGGCTTTTCGAAATTTGTCATGCAGCAAAACAGGGAGTTTTATTATTACGAAAAAATTCATACAGCTTGCTGTGCCTTGGCTGGAACATTCTTTGTGCCTATGTGCATGTCAGGCACTTCACATTGATACACATGATACAAAGACAAGCATAAAATATATCTTTCCGTGCTATCGTATAGTAATTTTCATTATGAGTTCCCAAATCATTTCACAATTCCTTAATATGTCATAATAAATCCCGTGCGATGCGGCGCTCACATGTCTGAGTTATTGTAGTTCTTTCGCATTTCACGGTGAAATACTGGCATTTCTGCTCAGGGTTGTCTCCGTAGAATAGGCCTGGCTAATCGAACGTTGTCACGCAGCAAAACAGGGAGTTTTATTATTACGAAAAAAAGCTTGCTGTGCCTAGGGTGCAACATTCTTTGTCCCTATGCACATATCAATGACACTTCACCTTGATACACTAGATACATAGACAAGCATAAATTATTTCTTTCCGTACTATCGTGCAATAATTTTTAATATGAGTTCCTAAATCATTTCAGAAGTCCTTAAAACGTCCTTATAAATCACGTTCGATGCGGCGCTTACATAACAGAGTTATTGTAGTTCTTTCGCATTGCATGGTGAAATACTTGCATTTCTGCTAAGGGTTTTCTCCATAGAATAGGCCTGGCTTTTCGAAATTTGTCATACAGCAAAACAGGGAGTTTTATTATTACGAAAAAAATTCATAAAGCTTGCTGTGCCTTGGCTGGAACATTCTTTGCGCCTATGTGCATGTCAGGCACTTCACATTGATACACTAGATACATAGACAAGCATAAATTATTTCTTTCCGTACAATCGTACAATAATTTTGATTATGAGTTCCTAACTCATTTCACAAGTCCTTAAAACGTCCTAATAAATCACGTTCGATGCGGCGCTTACATAACAGAGTTATTGTAGTTCTTTCGCATTGCACGGTGAAATACTGGCATTTCTGCTCAGGGTTGTCTCCGTAGAACAGGCCTGGCTAGTCGAACGTTGTCACGCAGCAAAACGTTTAATTATTACGAAAAAAACCTTGGTGTGCCTAGGGTGCAACATTCTTTGTCCCTATGCTCATATCAATGACACTTCACCTTGATACACTAGATACATAGACAAGCATAAATTATTTCTTTCCGTACAATCGTACAATAATTTTGATCATGAGTTCCTAACTCATTTCACAAGTCCTTAAAACGTCCTAATAAATCACGTTCGATGCGGCGCTTACATATCAGAGTTATTGTAGTTCTTTCGCATTTCACGGTGAAATACTCGCATTTCTCCTAAGGGTTGTCTCCGAAGAATAGGCCTGGCTTTTCGAAATTTGTCATGCAGCAAAACAGGGAGTTTTATTATTACGAAAAAAATTCATACAGCTTGCTGTGCCTTGGCTGGAACATTCTTTGTGCCTATGTGCATGTCAGGCACTTCACATTGATACACATGATACAAAGACAAGCATAAAATGTATCTTACCGTACTATCGTATAGTAATTTTCATTATGAGTGCCCAAATCATTTCACAATTCCTTAAAATGTCCTAATAAATCCCGTGCGATGCGGCGCTTACATGTCTGAGTTATTGTAGTTCTTTCGCATTTCACGGTGAAATACTGGCATTTCTGCTCAGGGTTGTCCCCGTGAATAGGCCTGGCTAATCGAACGTTGTCACGCAGCAAAACAGGGAGTTTTATTATTACGAAAAAAAGCTTGCTGTGCCTGGGGTGCAACAGTCTTTGTCCCTATGCACATATCAATGACACTTCACCTTGATACACTAGATACATAGACAAGCATAAATTATTTCTTTCCGTACTATCGTGCAATAATTTTTAATATGAGTTCCTAAATCATTTCACAAGTCCTTAAAACGTCCTAATAAATCACGTTCGATGCGGCGCTTACATAACAGAGTTATTGTAGTTCTTTCGCATTGCATGGTGAAATACTTGCATTTCTGCTAAGGGTAGTCTCCATAGAATAGGCCTGGCTTTTCGAAATTTGTCATACAGCAAAACAGGGAGTTTTATTATTACGAAAAAAATTCATAAAGCTTGCTGTGCCTTGGCTGGAACATTCTTTGTGCCTATGTGCATGTCAGGCACTTCACATTGATACACTAGATACATAGACAAGCATAAATTATTTCTTTCCGTACTATCGTACAATAATTTTGATTATGAGTTCCTAACTCATTTCACAAGTCCTTAAAACGTCCTAATAAATCACGTTCCATGCGGCGCTAACATATCAGAGTTATTGTAGTTCTTTCGCATTGCACGGTGAAATACTTGCATTTCTGCTAAGGGTTGTCTCCGAAGAATAGGCCTGGCTTTTCGAAATTTGCCATGCAGCCAAACAGGGAGTTTCATTATTACGAAAAAAATTCATAAAGCTTGCTGTGCCTTGGCTGGAACATTCTTTGTGCCTATGTGCATGTCAGGCACTTCACATTGATACACATGATACAAAGACAAGCATAAAATGTATCTTTCCCTACTACCGTACAATAATTTTCATTATGAGTTCCTAAATCATTTCACAAGTGCTTAAAATGTCCTATTAAATCACGTGCGACGCAGCGCTACATGTCTGAGTTATTGTAGTTCTTTCACATTGCACGGTGAAATACCGGAATTTCAGATCAGGCTTGTCGCCTAGAATAGGCCTGGCTTGTCGAACGTTGTCACGCAGCAAAACAGTGACATTTATTATTTCGAAAAAAATTCATAAAGCTTCTTGTGCCTACGGTGGAACATTCTTTGCGCCTATGCACATGTCAAAGACACTTCACCTTGATACACTCGATACAAACGTAAGCATAAAATATTTCTGCTCAGGGTTGTCTCCGTAGAATAGCCTGGCTAATCGAACGTTGTCACGCAGAAAACAGGGAGTTTAATTACGAAAAAAATTCATAAAGCTTGCCGTGCCTTGGGTGGAACATTGTTTGTGATTATGTACATGTCAATGACACTTCAGCTTGATACACTAGGTACAAATGCAAGCATAAAATATTTTTGCGTACAATCGTTCATAATTTTGATTCAGAGTTCTTAAACTTTTTCACTTGTTCTTAAAACGTCCCAATAAGTCACATGCGATGAGGCGCTTACATGTCTGAGTTATTGTAGTTCTTTCGCATTGCCCGGTGTAATACTCTCATTTCTGCTGAGGGTTGTCTCCGTAGAATAGGCCTGGCTTGTTGAACGTTGTCACGTAGAAAACAGGGAGTTTTATTATTACGAAAAAAAATTATAAAGCTTTCTGTGCCTAGGGTGGAACAGTGTTTGTGATTATGCACATGTCAATGACACTTCAGCTTGATACACTAGATACAAAGACAAGTATAAAATATTTCTTTTTCGTTCTATCGTACAATAATTTTGATTCAGAGTTCTTAATTTTTTTCATTTGTTCTTAAAACGTCCCAATAAGTCACATGCGATGAGGCGCTTACATGTCTGAGTTATTGTAGTTCTTTCGCATTGCCCGGTGTAATACTCTTATTTCTGCTGAGGGTTGTCTCCGTAGAATAGGCCTGGCTTGTTGAACGTAGTCACGCAGAAAACAGGGAGTTTTATTATTACGAAAAAAAGCTTGCTGTGCCTAGGGTGCAACATTTTATGTCCCTATGCACATATCAATGACACTTCACCTTGATACACTAGATACATAGACAAGCATAAATTATTTCTTTCCGTACTATCGTACAATAATTTTGATTATGAGTTCCTAAATCATTTCACAAGTCCTTAAAACGTCCTAATAATTCACGTTCGATGCGGCGCTTACATAACAGAGTTATTGTTGTTCATTCGCATTGCACGGTGAAATACTTGCATTTCTGCTCAGGATTGTCTCCGTAGAATAGGCCTGGCTTGTCGAAATTTGTCACGCAGCAAAACAGGGAGTTTTATTATTACGAAAAAAAATTCATATACTTGCTGAGCCTTGGGAGGGACATTGTTTGTGATTATGCACATGTCAATGACATTTCAGCATGGTACATTAGATACAAATTCTAGCGTTAAATATTTTTTGTGCACAATCGTATAATAATTTGCATGAAGAGTTCTTAAATTTTTTTCACATGTACTTAAAACCTCCTAATAAGTCATGGGCGATGAGGCGCTTACATGTCTGAGGTAAATATTTCTTTCGTCTTGCACGGTGAAATACTGGTATTTCTGCTCAGGGTGGTCTCTGTATAATAGGCCTGGCTAGTCGAACGTTGTCACGCAGCAAAACTGGGACGTTTATTATTTCGAAAAAAATTTTTAAAACTTCCTGGGCCTACGGTATACATTCTTTGTGCCTATGCACATGTCAGACACTTCACCTTGATATACGAGATACAAAGATAAGCATACAATATTTCTTTCCATACTATCGTATAGTAATTTTCATTATAAGTTCCCAAATAATTTCAAAATTCCTTAAAATGTCATAATAAATCCCGTGCGATGCGGGGCTTACATGTCTGAGTTATTGTAGTTCTTTCGCATTGCATGGTGAAATACGGGCATTTCTGCTCAGGGTTGTCTCCGTAGAATAGGCCTGGCTAGTCGAACGTTGTCACGCAGCAAAACAGGGAGTTTTATTATTACGAAAAAAAGTCTGCTGTGCCTAGGGTGGATTATTCTTTGCGCCTATGCACATATCATTGACACTTCACCTTGATACACTAGATACATAGACAAGCATAAATTATTTCTTTCCGTACTATCGTACAATAATTGTGATTATGAGTTCCTAACTCATTTCACAAGTCCTTAAAACGTCCGAATAAATCACGTGCGATGCGGCGCCACATGTCTGAGTTATTGTAGTGCTTTCGCATTGCACGGTGAAATACGGACATTTCTGCTCAGGGTTGTCTCCGTAGAATAGGTATGGCTTGTCGAAAGTTGTCACTCAGCAAAACAGGGAGTTTTATAATTAGGAAATAAAATTCATAAAGCTTGCTGGGCCTTGGGTGGAACATTCTTTGTGCCTATGTGCCTTTGTGAACAGTGTTTGTGATTGTGCACATGTCAATGACACTTCAGCTTGATACACTAGATACAAAGACAAGTATAAAATATTTCTTTTTCGTACTATCGTACAATAATTTTGATGAAAACTTCTCAAATTTTGTCACATGTTCTTAAAACGTCCTAATAAGTCGTGTGCGGTGAGGCGCTTACATGTCTAAGTTATTGTAGTGCTTTCGTATTGCACGGTGAAATACTGGCATTTCTGCTCAGGGTTGTCTCCGTAGAACAGGCCTGGCTAGTCGAACGTTGTCACGCAGCAAAACGTTTAATTATTACGAAAAAAACCTTGGTGTGCCTAGGGTGCAACATTGTTTGTCCCTATGCTCATATCAATGACACTTCACCTTGATACACTAGATACATAGACAAGCATAAATTATTTCTTTCCGTACAATCGTACAATAATTTTGATCATGAGTTCCTAACTCATTTCACAAGTCCTTAAAACGTCCTAATAAATCACGTTCGATGCGGCGCTTACATATCAGAGTTATTGTAGTTCTTTCGCAATGCACGGTGAAATACTTTCATTTCTGCTAAGGGTTGTCTCCGAAGAATAGGCCTGGCTTTTCGAAATTTGTCATGCAGCAAAACAGGGAGTTTTAATATTACGAAAAAAATTCATAAAGCTTACTGTGCCTTGGCTGGAACATTCTTTGTGCCTATGTGCATGTCAGGCACTTCACATTGATACACATGATACAAAGACAAGCATAAAATGTATCTTTCCGTACTACCATACAATAATTTTCATTATGAGTTCCTAAATCATTTCACAAGTGCTTAAAATGTCCTAATCAATCACGTGCGACGCGGCGCTACATGTCTGAGTTATTGTAGTTCTTTCACATTGCACGGTGAAATACCGGAATTTCAGATCAGGCTTGTCGCCAAGAATAGGCCTGGCTTGTCGAACGTTGTCACGCAGCAAAACAGTGACATTTATTATTTCGAAAAAAATTCATAAAACTTCTTGTGCCTACGGTGGAACATTCTTTGCGCCTATGCGCATGTCAAAGACACTTCACCTTGATACACTCGATACAAACATAAGCATAAAATATTTCTGCTCAGGGTTGTCTCCGTAGAATAGCCTGGCTAATCGAACGTTGTCACGCAGAAAACAGGGAGTTTAATTACGAAAAAAATTAATAAAGCTTGCCGTGCCTTGGGTGGAACATTGTTTGTGATTATGTACATGTCAATGACACTTCAGCTTGATACACTAGGTACAAATGCAAGCATAAATATTTTTGCGTACAATCGTTCATAATTTTGATTCAGAGTTCTTAAACTTTTTCACTTGTTCTTAAAACATCCCAATAAGTCACATGCGATGAGGCGCTTACATGTCTGAGTTATTGTAGTTCTTTCGCATTGCCCGGTGTAATACTCTCATTTCTGCTGAGGATTGTCTCCGTAGAATAGGCCTGGCTTGTTGAACGTTGTCACGTAGAAAACAGGGAGTTTTATTATTACGAAAAAAATTTATAAAGCTTTCTGTGCCTAGGGTGGAACAGTGTTTGTGATTATGCACATGTCAATGACACTTCAGCTTGATACACTAGATACAAAGACAAGTATAAAATATTTCTGCTCAGGGTTGTCTCCGTAGAATAGCCTGGCTAATCGAACGTTGTCACGCAGAAAACAGGGAGTTTAATTACGAAAAAAATTAATAAAGCTTGCCGTGCCTTTGGTGGAACATTGTTTGTGATTATGTACATGTCAATGACACTTCAGCTTGATACACTAGGTACAAATGCAAGCATAAAATATTTTTGCGTACAATCGTTCATATTTTGATTCAGAGTTCTTAAACTTTTTCACTTGTTCTTAAAATATCCCAATAAGTCACATGCGATGAGGCGCTTACATGTCTGAGTTATTGTAGTTCTTTCGCATTGCCCGGTGTAATATTCTCATTTCTGCTGAGGGTTGTCTCCGTAGAATAGACCTGGCTTGTTGAACGTTGTCACGTAGAAAACAGGGAGTTTTATTATTACGAAAAAAAATTATAAAGCTTTCTGTGCCTAGGGTGGAACAGTGTTTGTGATTATGCACATGTCAATGACACTTCAGCTTGATACACTAGATACAAAGACAAGTATAAAATATTTCTTTTTCGTTCTATCGTACAATCATTTTGATTCAGAGTTCTTAAATTTTTTCATTTGTTCTTAAAACGTCCCAATAAGTCACATGCGATGAGGCGCTTACATGTCTGAGTTATTGTAGTTCTTTCGCATTGCCCGGTGTAATACTCTTATTTCTGCTGAGGGTTGTCTCCGTAGAATAGGCCAGGCTTGTTGAACGTAGTCACGCAGAAAACAGGGAGTTTTATTATTACGAAAAAAAGCTTGCTGTGCCTAGGGTGCAACATTCTATGTCCTTATGCACATATCAATGACACTTCACCTTGATACACTAGATACATAGACAAGCATAAATTATTTCTTTCCGTACTATCGTACAATAATTTTGATTATGAGTTCCTAAATCATTTCACAAGTCCTTAAAACGTAATAATAATTCACGTTCGATGCGGCGCTTACATACCAGAGTTATTGTTGTTCATTCGCATTGCACGGTGAAATACTTGCATTTCTGGTCAGGGTTGTCTCCGTAGAATAGGCCTGGCTTGTCGAAATTTGTCACGCAGCAAAACAGGGAGTTTTATTATTACGAAAAAAAATTCATTTACTTGCTGAGCCTTGGGAGGGACATTGTTTGTGATTATGCACATGTCAATGACATTTCAGCTTATTACATTAGATACAAATTCTAGCGTTAAATATTTTTTGTGCACAATCGTATAATAATTTGCATGAAGAGTTCTTAAATTTGTTTCACATGTACTTAAAACCTCCTAATAAGTCATGGGCGATGAGGCGCTTACATGTCTGAGGTAAATATTTCTTTCGTCTTGCACGGTGAAATACTGGTATTTCTGCTCAGGGTGGTCTCTGTATAATAGGCCTGGCTAGTCGAACGTTGTCACGCAGCAAAACAGGGACGTTTATTATTTCGAAATAAATTTTTAAAACTTCCTGGGCCTACGGTATACATTCTTTGTGCCTATGCACATGTCAGACACTTCACCTTGATATACGAGATACAAAGATAAGCATACAATATTTCTTTCCGTACTATCGTATAGTAATTTTCATTATAATATCCCAAATCATTTCACAATTCCTTAAAATGTCATAATAAATCCCGTACGATGCGGCGCTTACATGTCTGAGTTATTGTAGTGCTTTCGCATTGCACGGTGAAATACGGACATTTCTGCTCAGGGTTGTCTCCGTAGAATAGGCATGGCTAATCGAACGTTGTCACGCAGAAAACAGGAAGTTTTATTACGAAAAAAATTCATAAAGCTTTCTGTGCCTAGGGTGGAACAGTGTTTGTGATTATGCACATGTCAATGACACTTCAGCTTGATACACTAGATACAAAGACAAGTATAAAATATTTCTTTTTCATTCTATCGTACAATAATTTTGATGAAGAGGTCTTAAATTGTCTCACATGTTCTTAAAACGTCCTAATAAGTCATGTGCGGTGAGGCGCTTACATGTCTGAGTTATTGTAGTTCTTTCGCATTCCATGGTGAAATACGGGCATTTCTGCTCAGGGTTGTCTCCGTAGAATAGGCCTGGCTAGTCGAACGTTGTCACGCAGCAAAACAGGGAGTTTTATTATTACGAAAAAAAGTCTGCTGTGCCTAGGGTGGATTATTCTTTGCGCCTATGCACATATCAATGACACTTCATCTTGATACACTAGATACATAGACAAGCATAAATTATTTGTTTCCGGACTATCGTACAATAATTGTGATTATGAGTTCCTAACTCATTTCACAAGTCCTTAAAACGTCCTAATAAATCACGTTCGATGCGGCGCTTACATATCAGAGTTATTGTAGTACTTTCGCATTGCACGGTGAAATACTTGCATTTCTGCTAAGGGTTGTCTCCGAAGAATAGACCTGGCTTTTCGAAATTTGTCATGCAGCAATACAGGAAGTTTCATTATTAAGAAAAAAATTCATAAAGCTTGCTGTGCCTTGGCTGGAACATTCTTTGTGCCTATGTGCATGTCAGGCACTTCACATTGATACACATGATACAAAGGCAAGCATAAAATGTATCTTTCCGTACTACCGTACAATAATTTTCATTATGAGTTCCTAAATCATTTCACAAGTGCTTAAAATGTCCTAATCAATCACGTGCGACGCGGCGCTACATGTCTGAGTTATTGTAGTTCTTTCACATTGCACAGTGAAATACCGGAATTTCAGATCAGGCTTGTCGCCTAGAATAGGCCTGGCTTGTCGAACGTTGTCACGCAGCAAAACAGCGACATTTATTATTTAAAAAAAAATTCATAAAACATCTTGTGCCTACGGTGGAACATTCTTTGCGCCTCTGCACATGTCAAAGACACTTCACCTTGATACACTAGATACAAAGATAAGCATAAAATATTTCTTTCCGTACTGTTGTATAGTAATTTTCATTGCGAGTTCCCAAATCATTTCACAATTCCTTAAAATGTCCTAATAAATCCTGTGCGATGCGACGCTTACATGTCTGAGTTATTGTAGTTCTTTCGCATTGCATGGTGAAATACTGGCATTTCTGCTCAGGGTTGTCTCCGTAGAATAGGCCTGGCTTTTTGAACTTTGTCACGCAGAAAACAGGGAATTTTATTATTACGAAAAAAATTCATAAAGCTTTCTGTGCCTAGGGTGGAACAGTGTTTGTGATTGTGCACATGTCAATGACACTTCAGCTTGATACACTAGATACAAAGACAAGTATAAAATATTTCTTTTTCGTTCTATCGTACAATAATTTTGATGAAGAGGTCTTAAATTGTCTCACACGTTCTTAAAACGTCCTAATAAGTCGTGTGCGGTGAGGCGCTTACATGTCTGAGTTATTGTAGTTCTTTCGCATTTCACGGTGAAATACTGGCATTTCTCCTAAGGGTTGTCTCCGAAGAATAGGCCTGGCTTTTCGAAATTTGTCATGCAGCAAAACAGGGAGTTTTATTATTACGAAAAAAATTCATACAGCTTGCTGTGCTTGGCTGGAACATTCTTTGTGCCTATGTGCATGTCACATTCACACACATTGATACACATGATACAAAGACAAGCATAAAATGTATCTTTCCGTACTATCGTATAGTAATTTTCATTATGAGTTCCCAAATCATTTCACAATTCCTTAAAATGTCCTAATAAATCCCGTGCGATGCGGCGCTTACATGTCTGAGTTATTGTAGTTCTTTCGCATTGCCCGGTGTAATACTCTCATTTCTGCTGAGGGTTGTCTCCGTAGAATAAGCCTGGCTTGTTGAACGTTGTCACGTAGAAAACAGGGAGTTTTATTATTACGAAAAAAATTTATAAAGCTTTCTGTGCCTAGGGTGGAACAGTGTTTGTGATTATGCACATGTCAATGACACTTCAGCTTGATACACTAGATACAAAGACAAGTATAAAATATTTCTTTTTCGTTCTATCGTACAATCATTTTGATTCAGAGTTCTTAAATTTTTTCATTTGTTCTTAAAACGTCCCAATAAGTCACATGCGATGAGGCGCTTACATGTCTGAGTTATTGTAGTTCTTTCGCATTGCCCGGTGTAATACTCTTATTTCTGCTGAGGGTTGTCTCCGTAGAATAGGCCTGGCTTGTTGAACGTAGTCACGCAGAAAACAGGGAGTTTTATTATTACGAAAAAAAAGCTTGCTGTGCCTAGGGTGCAACATTCTATGTCCCTATGCACATATCAATGACACTTCACCTTGATACACTAGATACATAGACAAGCATAAATTATTTGTTTCCGGACTATCGTACAATAATTGTGATTATGAGTTCCTAACTCATTTCACAAGTCCTTAAAACGTCCTAATAAATCACGTTCGATGCGGCGCTTACATATCAGAGTTATTGTAGTACTTTCGCATTGCACGGTGAAATACTTGCATTTCTGCTAAGGGTTGTCTCCGAAGAATAGACCTGGCTTTTCGAAATTTGTCATGCAGCAAAACAGGAAGTTTCATTATTAAGAAAAAAATTCATAAAGCTTGCTGTGCCTTGGCTGGAACATTCTTTGTGCCTATGTGCATGTCAGGCACTTCACATTGATACACATGATACAAAGGCAAGCATAAAATGTATCTTTCCGTACTACCGTACAATAATTTTAATTATGAGTTCCTAAATCATTTCACAAGTGCTTAAAATGTCCTAATCAATTTCAAAGAGCGTAAGATTGGGCGAGTTGGTATTCCATGTCTTGTACTTAATAGCGCATAAAAAGGGGACGAGGCACAGATGGACGAGATAGCGCTGCGTCCGCGTCGTCCATCTGTGCCTCGTCCCCTTTTTATGCGCTATTAAGTACAAGTCCTAATCAATCACGTGCGACGCGGCGCTACATGTCTGAGTTATTGTAGTTCTTTCACATTGCACAGTGAAATACCGGAATTTCAGATCAGGCTTGTCGCCTAGAATAGGCCTGGCTTGTCGAACGTTGTCACGCAGCAAAACAGCGACATTTATTATTTCAAAATATTCATAAAACATCTTGTGCCTACGGTGGAACATTCTTTGCGCCTCTGCACATGTCAAAGACACTTCACCTTGATACACTAGATACAAAGATAAGCATAAAATATTTCTTTCCGTACTGTTGTATAGTAATTTTCATTGCGAGTTCCCAAATCATTTCACAATTTTTTAAAATGTCCTAATAAATCCTGTGCGATGCGACGCTTACATGTCTGAGTTATTGTATTTCTTTCGCATTGCATGGTGAAATACTGGCATTTCTGCTCAGGGTTGTCTCCGTAGAATAGGCATGGCTTGTTGAACTTTGTCACGCAGAAAACAGGGAATTTTATTATTACGAAAAAAATTCATAAAGCTTTCTGTGCCTAGGGTGGAACAGTGTTTGTGATTGTGCACATGTCAATGACACTTCAGCTTGATACACTAGATACAAAGACAAGTATAAAATATTTCTTTTTCGTTCTATCGTACAATAATTTTGATGAAGAGGTCTTAAATTGTCTCACATGTTCTTAAAACGTCCTAATAAGTCGTGTGCGGTGAGGCGCTTACATGTCTGAGTTATTGTAGTGCTTTCGCATTTCACGGTGAAATACTGGCATTTCTCCTAAGGGTTGTCTCCGAAGAATAGGCCTGGCTTTTCGAAATTTGTCATGCAGCAAAACAGGGAGTTTCATTATTACGAAAAAAATTCATACAGCTTGCTGTGCCTTGGCTGGAACATTCTTTGTGCCTATGTGCATGTCAGGCACTTCACATTGATACACATGATACAAAGACAAGCATAAAATGTATCTTTCCGTACTATCGTATAGTAATTTTCATTATGAGTTCCCAAATCATTTCACAATTCCTTAAAATGTCCTAATAAATCCCGTGCGATGCGGCGCTTACATGTCTGAGTTATTGTAGTGCTTTCGCATTGCACGGTGAAATACGGACATTTCTGCTCAGGGTTGTCTCCGTAGAATAGGTATGGCTTGTCGAAATTTGTCACGCAGCAAAACAGGGAGTTTTATTATTAGGAAATAAAATTCATAAAGCTTGCTGTGCCTTGTGTGGAACATTCTTTGTGCCTATGTGCCTTTGTGAAGTGTTTGTGATTGTGCACATGTCAATGACACTTCAGCTTGATACACTAGATACAAAGACAAGTATAAAATATTTCTTTTTCGTACTATCGTACAATAATTTTGATGAAGAGGTCTTAAATTGTCTCACATGTTCTTAAAACGTCCTAATAAGTCGTGTGCGGTGAGGCGCTTACATGTCTGAGTTATTGTAGTTCTTTCGCATTTCTCCTAAGGGTTGTCTCCGAAGAATAGGCCTGGCTTTTCGAAATTTGTCATGCAGCAAAGCAGGGAGTTTTATTATTACGAAAAAAATTCATAAAGCTTGCTGTGCCTTGGCTGGAACATTCTTTGTGCCTATGTGCATGTCAGGCACTTCACATTGATACACTAGATACATAGACAAGCATAAATTATTTCTTTCCATACTATCGTACAATAATTTTGATTATGAGTTCCTAAGTCATTTCACAAGTCCTTAAAACGTCCTAATAAATCACGTTCGATGCGGCGCTTACATATCAGAGTTATTGTAGTTCTTTCGCATTGCACGGTGAAATACTGGCATTTCTGCTCAGGGTTGTCTCCGTAGAACAGGCCTGGCTAGTCGAACGTTGTCACGCAGCAAAACGTTTAATTATTACGAAAAAAACCTTGGTGTGCCTAGGGTGCAACATTCTTTGTCATTATGCTCATATCAATGACACTACACCTTGATACACTAGATACATAGACAAGCATAAATTATTTCTTTCCGTACAATCGTACAATAATTTTGATCATGAGTTCCTAACTCATTTCACAAGTCCTTAAAACGTCCTAATAAATCACGTTCGATGCGGCGCTTACATATCAGAGTTATTGTAGTTCTTTCGCATTGCACGGTGAAATACTTGCATTTCTGCTAAGGGTTGTCTCCGAAGAATAGGCCTGGCTTTTCGAAATTTGTCATGCAGCAAAACAGGGAGTTTTATTATTACGAAAAACATTCATAAAGCTTACTGTGCCTTGGCTGGAACATTCTTTGTGCCTATGTGCATGTCAGGCACTTCACATTGATACACATGATACAAAGACAAGCATAAAATGTATCTTTCTGTACTACCGTACAATAATTTTCATTATGAGTTCCTAAATCATTTCACAAGTGCTTAAAATGTCCTATTTAATCACGTGCGACGCTGCGCTACAATTCTGAGTTATTGTAGTTCTTTCACATTGCACGGTGAAATACCGGAATTTCAGATCAGGCTTGTCGCCTAGAATAGGCCTGGCTTGTCGAACGTTGTCACGCAGCAAAACAGCGACATTTATTATTTCAAAAAAAATTCATAAAACTTCTTGTGCCTACGGTGGAACATTCTTTGCGCCTCTGCACATGTCAAAGACACTTCACCTTGATACACTAGATACAAAGATAAGCATAAAATATTTCTTTCCGTACTGTTGTATAGTAATTTTCATTGCGAGTTCCCAAATCATTTCACAATTCCTTAAAATGTCCTAATAAATCCTGTGCGATGTGACGCTTACATGTCTGAGTTATTGTAGTTCTTTCGCATTGACTGGGTAAATACTGGCATTTCTGCTCAGGGTTGTCTCCGTAGAATAGGCCTGGCTTGTTGAACTTTCTCACGCAGAAAACAGGGAATTTTATTATTACGAAATAAATTCATAAAGCTTTCTGTGCCTAGGGTGGAACAGTGTTTGTGATTGTGCACATGTCAATGACACTTAAGCTTGATACACTAGATACAAAGACAAGTATAAAATATTTCTTTTTCGTTCTATCGTACAATAATTTTGATGAAGAGGTCTTAAATTGTCTCACATGTTCTTAAAACGTCCTAATAAGTTGTGTGCGGTGAGGCGCTTACATGTCTGAGTTATTGTAGTTCTTTCGCATTTCACGGTGAAATACTGGCATTTCTCCTAAGGGTTGTCTCCGAAGAATAGGCCTGGCTAATCGAACGTTGTCATGCAGCAAAACAGGGAGTTTTATTATTACGAAAAAAATTCATACAGCTTGCTGTGTTTTGGCTGGAACATTCTTTGTGCCTATGTGCATGTCAGGCACTTCACATTGATACACATGATACAAAGACAAGCATATAATATTTCTTTCCGTACTATCGTATAGTAATTTTCATTATGAGTTCCCAAATCATTTCACAATTCCTTAAAATGTCCTAATAAATCCCGTGCGATTGGCGCTTACATGTCTGAGTTATTGTAGTGCTTTCGCATTGCACGGTGAAATACGGACATTTCTGCTCAGGGTTGTCTCCGTAGAATAGGTATGGCTTGTCGAAATTTGTCACGCAGCAAAACAGGGAGTTTTATTATTAGGAAATAAAATTCATAAAGCTTGCTGTGCCTTGTGTGGAACATTCTTTGTGCCTATGTGCCTTTGTGAAGTGTTTGTGATTGTGCACATGTCAATGACACTTCAGCTTGATACACTAGATACAAAGACAAGTATAAAATATTTCTTTTTCGTACTATCGTACAATAATTTTGATGAAGAGGTCTTAAATTGTCTCACATGTTCTTAAAACGTCCTAATAAGTCGTGTGCGGTGAGGCGCTTACATGTCTGAGTTATTGTAGTTCTTTCGCATTTCTCCTAAGGGTTGTCTCCGAAGAATAGGCCTGGCTTTTCGAAATTTGTCATGCAGCAAAGCAGGGAGTTTTATTATTACGAAAAAAATTCATAAAGCTTGCTGTGCCTTGGCTGGAACATTCTTTGTGCCTATGTGCATGTCAGGCACTTCACATTGATACACTAGATACATAGACAAGCATAAATTATTTCTTTCCATACTATCGTACAATAATTTTGATTATGAGTTCCTAAGTCATTTCACAAGTCCTTAAAACGTCCTAATAAATCACGTTCGATGCGGCGCTTACATATCAGAGTTATTGTAGTTCTTTCGCATTGCACGGTGAAATACTGGCATTTCTGCTCAGGGTTGTCTCCGTAGAACAGGCCTGGCTAGTCGAACGTTGTCACGCAGCAAAACGTTTAATTATTACGAAAAAAACCTTGGTGTGCCTAGGGTGCAACATTCTTTGTCATTATGCTCATATCAATGACACTACACCTTGATACACTAGATACATAGACAAGCATAAATTATTTCTTTCCGTACAATCGTACAATAATTTTGATCATGAGTTCCTAACTCATTTCACAAGTCCTTAAAACGTCCTAATAAATCACGTTCGATGCGGCGCTTACATATCAGAGTTATTGTAGTTCTTTCGCATTGCACGGTGAAATACTTGCATTTCTGCTAAGGGTTGTCTCCGAAGAATAGGCCTGGCTTTTCGAAATTTGTCATGCAGCAAAACAGGGAGTTTTATTATTACGAAAAACATTCATAAAGCTTACTGTGCCTTGGCTGGAACATTCTTTGTGCCTATGTGCATGTCAGGCACTTCACATTGATACACATGATACAAAGACAAGCATAAAATGTATCTTTCTGTACTACCGTACAATAATTTTCATTATGAGTTCCTAAATCATTTCACAAGTGCTTAAAATGTCCTATTTAATCACGTGCGACGCTGCGCTACAATTCTGAGTTATTGTAGTTCTTTCACATTGCACGGTGAAATACCGGAATTTCAGATCAGGCTTGTCGCCTAGAATAGGCCTGGCTTGTCGAACGTTGTCACGCAGCAAAACAGCGACATTTATTATTTCAAAAAAAATTCATAAAACTTCTTGTGCCTACGGTGGAACATTCTTTGCGCCTCTGCACATGTCAAAGACACTTCACCTTGATACACTAGATACAAAGATAAGCATAAAATATTTCTTTCCGTACTGTTGTATAGTAATTTTCATTGCGAGTTCCCAAATCATTTCACAATTCCTTAAAATGTCCTAATAAATCCTGTGCGATGTGACGCTTACATGTCTGAGTTATTGTAGTTCTTTCGCATTGACTGGGTAAATACTGGCATTTCTGCTCAGGGTTGTCTCCGTAGAATAGGCCTGGCTTGTTGAACTTTCTCACGCAGAAAACAGGGAATTTTATTATTACGAAATAAATTCATAAAGCTTTCTGTGCCTAGGGTGGAACAGTGTTTGTGATTGTGCACATGTCAATGACACTTAAGCTTGATACACTAGATACAAAGACAAGTATAAAATATTTCTTTTTCGTTCTATCGTACAATAATTTTGATGAAGAGGTCTTAAATTGTCTCACATGTTCTTAAAACGTCCTAATAAGTTGTGTGCGGTGAGGCGCTTACATGTCTGAGTTATTGTAGTTCTTTCGCATTTCACGGTGAAATACTGGCATTTCTCCTAAGGGTTGTCTCCGAAGAATAGGCCTGGCTAATCGAACGTTGTCATGCAGCAAAACAGGGAGTTTTATTATTACGAAAAAAATTCATACAGCTTGCTGTGTTTTGGCTGGAACATTCTTTGTGCCTATGTGCATGTCAGGCACTTCACATTGATACACATGATACAAAGACAAGCATATAATATTTCTTTCCGTACTATCGTATAGTAATTTTCATTATGAGTTCCCAAATCATTTCACAATTCCTTAAAATGTCCTAATAAATCCCGTGCGATTGGCGCTTACATGTCTGAGTTATTGTAGTGCTTTCGCATTGCACGGTGAAATACGGACATTTCTGCTCAGGGTTGTCTCCGTAGAATAGGTATGGCTTGTCGAAATTTGTCACGCAGCAAAACAGGGAGTTTTATTATTAGGAAATAAAATTCATAAAGCTTGCTGTGCCTTGTGTGGAACATTCTTTGTGCCTATGTGCCTTTGTGAAGTGTTTGTGATTGTGCACATGTCAATGACACTTCAGCTTGATACACTAGATACAAAGACAAGTATAAAATATTTCTTTTTCGTACTATCGTACAATAATTTTGATGAAGAGGTCTTAAATTGTCTCACATGTTCTTAAAACGTCCTAATAAGTCGTGTGCGGTGAGGCGCTTACATGTCTGAGTTATTGTAGTTCTTTCGCATTTCTCCTAAGGGTTGTCTCCGAAGAATAGGCCTGGCTTTTCGAAATTTGTCATGCAGCAAAGCAGGGAGTTTTATTATTACGAAAAAAATTCATAAAGCTTGCTGTGCCTTGGCTGGAACATTCTTTGTGCCTATGTGCATGTCAGGCACTTCACATTGATACACTAGATACATAGACAAGCATAAATTATTTCTTTCCATACTATCGTACAATAATTTTGATTATGAGTTCCTAAGTCATTTCACAAGTCCTTAAAACGTCCTAATAAATCACGTTCGATGCGGCGCTTACATATCAGAGTTATTGTAGTTCTTTCGCATTGCACGGTGAAATACTGGCATTTCTGCTCAGGGTTGTCTCCGTAGAACAGGCCTGGCTAGTCGAACGTTGTCACGCAGCAAAACGTTTAATTATTACGAAAAAAACCTTGGTGTGCCTAGGGTGCAACATTCTTTGTCATTATGCTCATATCAATGACACTACACCTTGATACACTAGATACATAGACAAGCATAAATTATTTCTTTCCGTACAATCGTACAATAATTTTGATCATGAGTTCCTAACTCATTTCACAAGTCCTTAAAACGTCCTAATAAATCACGTTCGATGCGGCGCTTACATATCAGAGTTATTGTAGTTCTTTCGCATTGCACGGTGAAATACTTGCATTTCTGCTAAGGGTTGTCTCCGAAGAATAGGCCTGGCTTTTCGAAATTTGTCATGCAGCAAAACAGGGAGTTTTATTATTACGAAAAACATTCATAAAGCTTACTGTGCCTTGGCTGGAACATTCTTTGTGCCTATGTGCATGTCAGGCACTTCACATTGATACACATGATACAAAGACAAGCATAAAATGTATCTTTCTGTACTACCGTACAATAATTTTCATTATGAGTTCCTAAATCATTTCACAAGTGCTTAAAATGTCCTATTTAATCACGTGCGACGCTGCGCTACAATTCTGAGTTATTGTAGTTCTTTCACATTGCACGGTGAAATACCGGAATTTCAGATCAGGCTTGTCGCCTAGAATAGGCCTGGCTTGTCGAACGTTGTCACGCAGCAAAACAGCGACATTTATTATTTCAAAAAAAATTCATAAAACTTCTTGTGCCTACGGTGGAACATTCTTTGCGCCTCTGCACATGTCAAAGACACTTCACCTTGATACACTAGATACAAAGATAAGCATAAAATATTTCTTTCCGTACTGTTGTATAGTAATTTTCATTGCGAGTTCCCAAATCATTTCACAATTCCTTAAAATGTCCTAATAAATCCTGTGCGATGTGACGCTTACATGTCTGAGTTATTGTAGTTCTTTCGCATTGACTGGGTAAATACTGGCATTTCTGCTCAGGGTTGTCTCCGTAGAATAGGCCTGGCTTGTTGAACTTTCTCACGCAGAAAACAGGGAATTTTATTATTACGAAATAAATTCATAAAGCTTTCTGTGCCTAGGGTGGAACAGTGTTTGTGATTGTGCACATGTCAATGACACTTAAGCTTGATACACTAGATACAAAGACAAGTATAAAATATTTCTTTTTCGTTCTATCGTACAATAATTTTGATGAAGAGGTCTTAAATTGTCTCACATGTTCTTAAAACGTCCTAATAAGTTGTGTGCGGTGAGGCGCTTACATGTCTGAGTTATTGTAGTTCTTTCGCATTTCACGGTGAAATACTGGCATTTCTCCTAAGGGTTGTCTCCGAAGAATAGGCCTGGCTAATCGAACGTTGTCATGCAGCAAAACAGGGAGTTTTATTATTACGAAAAAAATTCATACAGCTTGCTGTGCCTTGGCTGGAACATTCTTTGTGCCTATGTGCATGTCAGGCACTTCACATTGATACACATGATACAAAGACAAGCATATAATATTTCTTTCCGTACTATCGTATAGTAATTTTCATTATGAGTTCCCAAATCATTTCACAATTCCTTAAAATGTCCTAATAAATCCCGTGCGATTGGCGCTTACATGTCTGAGTTATTGTAGTGCTTTCGCATTGCACGGTGAAATACGGACATTTCTGCCCAGGGTTGTCTCCGTAGAATAGGTATGGCTTGTCGAAATTTGTCACGCAGCAAAACAGGGAGTTTTATTATTAGGAAATAAAATTCATAAAGCTTGCTGTGCCTTGTGTGGAACATTCTTTGTGCCTATGTGCCTTTGTGAAGTGTTTGTGATTGTGCACATGTCAATGACACTTCAGCTTGATACACTAGATACAAAGACAAGTATAAAATATTTCTTTTTCGTACTATCGTACAATAATTTTGATGAAGAGGTCTTAAATTGTCTCACATGTTCTTAAAACGTCCTAATAAGTCGTGTGCGGTGAGGCGCTTACATGTCTGAGTTATTGTAGTTCTTTCGCATTTCTCCTAAGGGTTGTCTCCGAAGAATAGGCCTGGCTTTTCGAAATTTGTCATGCAGCAAAGCAGGGAGTTTTATTATTACGAAAAAAATTCATAAAGCTTGCTGTGCCTTGGCTGGAACATTCTTTGTGCCTATGTGCATGTCAGGCACTTCACATTGATACACTAGATACATAGACAAGCATAAATTATTTCTTTCCATACTATCGTACAATAATTTTGATTATGAGTTCCTAACTCATTTCACAAGTCCTTAAAACGTCCTAATAAATCACGTTCGATGCGGCGCTTACATATCAGAGTTATTGTAGTTCTTTCGCATTGCACGGTGAAATACTGGCATTTCTGCTCAGGGTTGTCTCCGTAGAACAGGCCTGGCTAGTCGAACGTTGTCACGCAGCAAAACGTTTAATTATTACGAAAAAAACCTTGGTGTGCCTAGGGTGCAACATTCTTTGTCATTATGCTCATATCAATGACACTACACCTTGATACACTAGATACATAGACAAGCATAAATTATTTCTTTCCGTACAATCGTACAATAATTTTGATCATGAGTTCCTAACTCATTTCACAAGTCCTTAAAACGTCCTAATAAATCACGTTCGATGCGGCGCTTACATATCAGAGTTATTGTAGTTCTTTCGCATTGCACGGTGAAATACTTGCATTTCTGCTAAGGGTTGTCTCCGAAGAATAGGCCTGGCTTTTCGAAATTTGTCATGCAGCAAAACAGGGAGTTTTATTATTACGAAAAACATTCATAAAGCTTACTGTGCCTTGGCTGGAACATTCTTTGTGCCTATGTGCATGTCAGGCACTTCACATTGATACACATGATACAAAGACAAGCATAAAATGTATCTTTCTGTACTACCGTACAATAATTTTCATTATGAGTTCCTAAATCATTTCACAAGTGCTTAAAATGTCCTATTTAATCACGTGCGACGCTGCGCTACAATTCTGAGTTATTGTAGTTCTTTCACATTGCACGGTGAAATACCGGAATTTCAGATCAGGCTTGTCGCCTAGAATAGGCCTGGCTTGTCGAACGTTGTCACGCAGCAAAACAGCGACATTTATTATTTCAAAAAAATTCATAAAACTTCTTGTGCCTACGGTGGAACATTCTTTGCGCCTCTGCACATGTCAAAGACACTTCACCTTGATACACTAGATACAAAGATAAGCATAAAATATTTCTTTCCGTACTGTTGTATAGTAATTTTCATTGCGAGTTCCCAAATCATTTCACAATTCCTTAAAATGTCCTAATAAATCCTGTGCGATGTGACGCTTACATGTCTGAGTTATTGTAGTTCTTTCGCATTGCATGGTTAAATACTGGCATTTCTGCTCAGGGTTGTCTCCGTAGAATAGGCCTGGCTTGTTGAACTTTGTCACGCAGAAAACAGGGAATTTTATTATTACGAAAAAAATTCATAAAGCTTTCTGTGCCTAGGGTGGAACAGTGTTTGTGATTGTGCACATGTCAATGACACTTCAGCTTGATACACTAGATACAAAGACAAGTATAAAATATTTCTTTTTCGTTCTATCGTACAATAATTTTGATGAAGAGGTCTTAAATTGTCTCACATGTTCTTAAAACGTCCTAATAAGTTGTGTGCGGTGAGGCGCTTACATGTCTAAGTTATTGTAGTTCTTTCGCATTTCACGGTGAAATACTGGCATTTCTCCTAAGGGTTGTCTCCGAAGAATAGGCCTGGCTTTTCGAAATTTGTCATGCAGCAAAACAGGGAGTTTTATTATTACGAAAAAAATTCATACAGCTTGCTGTGCCTTGGCTGGAACATTCTTTGTGCCTATGTGCATGTCAGGCACTTCACATTGATACGCATGATACAAAGACAAGCATAAAATATTTCTTTCCGTACTATCGCACAATAATTTTGATTATGAGTTCCTAAATCATTTCATAAGTCCTTAAAATGTCCTATAGACTCACGTGCGATGCGGCGCTTACATGTCTGAGTTATTGTAGTTCTTTCGCATTTCACGGTGAAATACTGGCATTTCTGCTCAGGGTTGTCTCCGTGAATAGGCCTGGCTAATCGAACGTTGTCACGCAGCAAAACAGGGAGTTTTATTATTATGAAAAAAAGCTTGCTGTGCCTAGGGTGCAACATTCTTTGTCCCTATGCACATATCAATGACACTTCACCTTGATACACTAGATACATAGACAAGCATAAATTATTTCTTTCCGTACTATCGTGCAATAATTTTTAATATGAGTTCCTAAATCATTTCAGAAGTCCTTAAAACGTCCTAATAAATCACGTTCGATGCGGCGCTTACATAACAGAGTTATTGTAGTTCTTTCGCATTGCATGGTGAAATAATTGCATTTCTGCTAAGGGTTTTCTCCATAGAATAGGCCTGGCTTTTCGAAATTTGTCATACAGCAAAACAGGGAGTTTTATTATTACGAAAAAAATTCATAAAGCTTGCTGTGCCTTGGCTGGAACATTCTTTGTGCCTATGTGCATGTCAGGCACTTCACATTGATACACTAGATACATAGACAAGCATAAATTATTTCTTTCCGTACTATCGTACAATAATTTTGATTATGACTTCCTAACTCATTTCACAAGTCCTTAACACGTCCTAATAAATCACGTTCGATGCGGCGCTTACATATCAGAGTTATTGTAGTTCTTTCGCATTGCACGGTGAAATACTTGCATTTCTCCTAAGGGTTGTCTCCGAAGAATAGGCCTGGCTTTTCGAAATTTGTCATGCAGCAAAACAGGGAGTTTTATTATTACGAAAAAAATTCATACAGCTTGCTGTGCCTTGGCTGGAACATTCTTTGTGCCTATGTGCATGTCAGGCACTTCACATTGATACACATGATACAAAGACAAACATAAAATGTATCTTTCCGTACTACCTTACAATAATTTTCTTTATGAGTTCCTAAATCATTTCACAAGTGCTTAAAATGTCCTATTAAATCACGTGCGACGCGACGCTACATGTCTGAGTTATTGTAGTTCTTTCACATTGCACGGTGAAATACCGGAATTTCAGATCAGGCTTGTCCCCTAGAATAGGCCTGGCTTGTCGAACGTTGTCACGCAGCAAAACAGTGACATTTATTATTTCGAAAAAAATTCATAAAACTTCTTGTGCCTACGGTGGAAAATTCTTTGCGCCTATGCGCATGTCAGACACTTCACCTTGATACACTAGATACAAACATAAGCATAAAATATTTCTGCTCAGGGTTGTCTCCGTAGAATAGGCCTGGCTAATCGAACGTTGTCACGCAGAAAACAGGGAGTTTTATTACGAAAAAAATTCATAAAGCTTTCTGTGCCTAGGGTGGAACAGTGTTTGTGATTATGCACATGTCAATGACACTTCAGCTTGATACACTAGATACAAAGACAAGTATAAAATATTTCTTTTTCGTTCTATCGTACAATAATTTTGATGAAGAGGTCTTAAATTGTCTCACATGTTCTTAAAACGTCCTAATAAGTCATGTGCGGTGAGGCGCTTACATGTCTGAGGTATTGTAGTTCTTTCGCATTGCACGGTGAAATACTGGCATTTATGCTCAGGGTTGTCTCCGTAGAATAGGCCTGGCTAGTCGAACGTTGTCACGCAGCAAAACGTTTAATTATTACGAAAAAAACCTTGGTGTGCCTAGGGTGCAACATTCTTTGTCCCTATGCTCATATCAATGACACTTCACCTTGATACACTAGATACATAGACAAGCATAAATTATTTCTTTCCGTACAATCGTACAATAATTTTGATCATGAGTTCCTAACTCATTTCACAAGTCCTTAAAACGTCCTAATAAATCACGTTCGATGCGGCGCTAACATATCAGAGTTATTTTAGTTCTTTCGCATAGCACGGTGAAATACTTGCATTTCTGCTAAGGGTTGTCTCCGAAGAATAGGCCTGGCTTTTCGAAATTTGTCATGCACCAATACAGGGAGTTTTATTATTACGAAAAAAATTCATAAAGCTTACTGTGCCTTGGCTGGAACATTCTTTGTGCCTATGTGCATGTCAGGCACTTCACATTGATACACATGATACAAAGACAAGCATAAAATGTATCTTTCCGTACTACCGTACAATTATTTTCATTATGAGTTCCTAAATCATTTCACAAGTGCTTAAAATGTCCTAATCAATCACGTGCGACGCGGCGCTACATGTCTGAGTTATTGTAGTTCTTTCACATTGCACGGTGAAATACCGGAATTTCAGATCAGGCTTGTCGCCTAGAATAGGCCTGGCTTGTCGAACGTTGTCACGCAGCAAAACAGCGACATTTATTATTTCAAAAAAAATTCATAAAACTTCTTGTGCCTACGGTGGAACATTCTTTGCGCCTCTGCACATGTCAAAGACACTTCACCTTGATACACTAGATACAAAGATAAGCATAAAATATTTCTTTCCGTAGTGTTGTATAGTAATTTTCATTGCGAGTTCCCAAATCATTTCACAATTCCTTAAAATGTCCTAATAAATCCTGTGCGATGCGACGCTTACATGTCTGAGTTATGTAGTTCTTTCGCATTGCATGGTGAAATACTGGCATTTCTGCTCAGGGTTGTCTCCGTAGAATAGGCCTGGCTTGTTGAACTTTGTCACGCAGAAAACAGGGAATTTTATTATTACGAAAAAAATTCATAAAGCTTTCTGTGCCTAGGGTGGAACAGTGTTTGTGATTGTGCACATGTCAATGACACTTCAGCTTGATACACTAGATTCAAAGACAAGTATAAAATATTTCTTTTTCGTTCTATCGTACAATAATATTGATGAAGAGGTCTTAAAGTGTCTCACATGTTCTTAAAACGTCCTAATAAGTCGTGTGCGGTGAAGCGCTTACATGTCTGAGTTATTGTAGTTCTTTCGCATTTCACGGTGAAATACCGGAATTTCAGATCAGGCTTGTCGCCTAGAATAGGCCTGGCTTGTCGAACGTTGTCACGCAGCAAAACAGCGACATTTATTATTTCAAAAAAAATTCATAAAACTTCTTGTGCCTACGGTGGAACATTCTTTGCGCCTCTGCACATGTCAAAGACACTTCACCTTGATACACTAGATACAAAGATAAGTATAAAATATTTCTTTTTCGTTCTATCGTACAATAATTTTGATGAAGAGGTCTTAAATTGTCTCACATGTTCTTAAAACGTCCTAATAAGTCGTGTGCGGTGAGGCGCTTACATGTCTGAGTTATTGTAGTTCTTTCGCATTTCTCCTAAGGGTTCTCTCCGAAGAATAGGCCTGGCTTTTCGAAATTTGTCATGCAGCAAAACAGGGAGTTTTATTATTACGAAAAAATTCATACAGCTTGCTGTGCCTTGGCTGGAACATTCTTTGTGCCTATGTGCATGTCAGGCACTTCACATTGATACACATGATACAAAGACAAGCATAAAATATATCTTTCCGTACTATCGTATAGTAATTTTCATTATGAGTTCCCAAATCATTTCACAATTCCTTAATATGTCCTAATAAATCCCGTGCGATGCGGCGCTTACATGTCTGAGTTATTGTAGTTCTTTCGCATTTCACGGTGAAATACTGGCATTTCTGCTCAGGGTTGTCTCCGTGAATAGGCCTGGCTAATCGAACGTTGTCACGCAGCAAAACAGGGAGTTTTATTATTACGAAAAAAAGCTTGCTGTGCCTAGGGTGCAACATTCGTTGTCCCTATGCACATATCAATGACACTTCACCTTGATACACTAGATACATAGACAAGCATAAATTATTTCTTTCCGTACTATCATGCAATAATTTTTAATATGAGTTCCTAAATCATTTCAGAAGTCCTTAAAACGTCCTTATAAATCACGTTCGATGCGGCGCTTACATAACAGAGTTATTGTAGTTCTTTCGCATTGCATGGTGAAATACTTGCATTTCTGCTAAGGGTTTTCTCCATACAATAGGCCTGGCTTTTCGAAATTTGTCATACAGCAAAACAGGGAGTTTTATTATTACGAAAAAAATTCATAAAGCTTGCTGTGCCTTGGCTGGAACATTCCTTGCGCCTATGTGCATGTCAGGCACTTCACATTGATACACTAGATACATAGACAAGCATAAATTATTTCTTTCCGTACAATCGTACAATAATTTTGATTATGAGTTCCTAACTCATTTCACAAGTCCTTAAAACGTCCTAATAAATCACGTTCGATGCGGCGCTTACATATCAGAGTTATTGTAGTTCTTTCGCATTGCACGGTGAAATACTTGCATTTCTCCTAAGGGTTGTCTCCGAAGAATAGGCCTGGCTTTTCGAAATTTGTCATGCAGCAAAACAGGGAGTTTTATTATTACGAAAAAAATTCATACAGCTTGCTGTGCCTTGGCTGGAACATTCTTTGTGCCTATGTGCATGTCAGGCACTTCACATTGATACACATGATACAAAGACAAACATAAAATGTATCTTTCCGTACTACCGTACAATAATTTTCTTTATGAGTTCCTAAATCATTTCACAAGTGCTTAAAATGTCCTATTAAATCACGTGCGACGCGGCGCTACATGTCTGAGTTATTGTAGTTCTTTCACATTGCACGGTGAAATACCGGATCAGGCTTGTCCCCTAGAATAGGCCTGGCTTGTCGAACGTTGTCACGCAGCAAAACAGTGACATTTATTATTTCGAAAAAAATTCATAAAACTTCTTGTGCCTACGGTGGAACATTCTTTGCGCCTATGCGCATGTCAGACACTTCACCTTGATACACTAGATACAAACATAAGCATAAAATATTTCTGCTCAGGGTTGTCTCCGTAGAATAGGCCTGGCTAATCGAACGTTGTCACGCAGAAAACAGGGAGTTTTATTACGAAAAAAATTGATAAAGCTTTCTGTGCCTAGGGTGGAACAGTGTTTGTGATTATGCACATGTCAATGACACTTCAGCTTGATACACTAGATACAAAGACAAGTATAAAATATTTCTTTTTCGTTCTATCGTACAATAATTTTGATGAAGAGGTCTTAAATTGTCTCACATGTTCTTAAAACGTCCTAATAAGTCATGTGCGGTGAGGCGCTTACATGTCTGAGTTATTGTAGTTCTTTCGCATTGCACGGTGAAATACTGGCATTTATGCTCAGGGTTGTCTCCGTAGAATAGGCCTGGCTAGTCGAACGTTGTCACGCAGCAAAACGTTTAATTATTACGAAAAAAACCTTGGTGTGCCTAGGGTGCAACATTCTTTGTCCCTATGCTCATATCAATGACACTTCACCTTGATACACTAGATACATAGACAAACATAAATTATTTCTTTCCGTACAATCGTACAATAATTTTGATCATGAGTTCCTAACTCATTTCACAAGTCCTTAAAACGTCCTAATAAATCACGTTCGATGCGGCGCTAACATATCAGAGTTATTTTAGTTCTTTCGCATAGCACGGTGAAATACTTGCATTTCTGCTAAGGGTTGTCTCCGAAGAATAGGCCTGGCTTTTCGAAATTTGTCATGCACCAATACAGGGAGTTTTATTATTACGAAAAAAATTCATAAAGCTTGCTGTGCCTTGGCTGGAACATTCTTTGTGCCTATGTGCATGTCAGGCACTTCACATTGATACACATGATACAAAGACAAGCATAAAATATATCTTTCCGTACTATCGTATAGTAATTTTCATTATGAGTTCCCAAATCATTTCACAAGTGCTTAAAATGTCCTAATCAATCACGTGCGACGCGGCGCTTACATGTCTGAGTTATTGTAGTTCTTTCGCATTTCACGGTGAAATACTGGCATTTCTGCTCAGGGTTGTCTCCGTGAATAGGCCTGGCTAATCGAACGTTGTCACGCAGCAAAACAGGGAGTTTTATTATTACGAAAAAAAGCTTGCTGTGCCTAGGGTGCAACATTCTTTGTCCCTATGCACATATCAATGACAATTCACCTTGATACACTAGATACATAGACAAGCATAAATTATTTCTTTCCGTACTATCGTGCAATAATTTTTAATATGAGTTACTAAATCATTTCAGAAGTCCTTAAAACGTCCTTATAAATCACGTTCGATGCGGCGCTTACATGACAGAGTTATTGTAGTTCTTTCGCATTGCATGGTGAAATACTTGCATTTCTGCTAAGGGTTTTCTCCATAGAATAGGCCTGGCTTTTCGAAATTTGTCATACAGCAAAACAGGGAGTTTTATTATTACGAAAAAAATTCATAAAGCTTGCTGTGCCTTGGCTGGAACATTCTTTGCGCCTATGTGCATGTCAGGCACTTCACATTGATACACTAGATACATAGACAAGCATAAATTATTTCTTTCCGTACAATCGTACAATAATTTTGATTATGAGTTCCTAACTCATTTCACAAGTCCTTAAAACGTCCTAATAAATCACGTTCGATGCGGCGCTTACATAACAGAGTTATTGTAGTTCTTTCGCATTGCACGGTGAAATACTGGCATTTCTGCTCAGGGTTGTCTCCGTAGAACAGGCCTGGCTAGTCGAACGTTGTCACGCAGCAAAACGTTTAATTATTACGAAAAAAAGCTTGCTGTGCCTGGGGTGCAACAGTCTTTGTCCCTATGCACATATCAATGACACTTCACCTTGATACACTAGATACATAGACAAGCATAAATTATTTCTTTCCGTACTATCGTGCAATAATTTTTAATATGAGTTCCTAAATCATTTCACAAGTCCTTAAAACGTCCTAATAAATCACGTTCGATGCGGCGCTTACATATAAGAGTTATTGTAGTTCTTTCGCATTGCACGGCGAAATACTTGCATTTCTGCAAGGGTTGTCTCCGAAGAATAGGCCTGGCTTCTCGAAATTTGTCATGCAGCAAAACAGGGAGTTTTATTATTACGAAAAAAATTCATAAAGCTTGCTGTGCCTTGGCTGGAACATTCTTTGTGCCTATGTGCATGTCAGGCACTTCACATTGATACACATGATACAAAGACAAGCATAAAATTTATCTTTCCGTACTACCGTACAATAATTTTCATTATGAGTTCCTAAATCATTTCACAAGTGCTTAAAATGTCCTATTAAATAACGTGCGACGCGGCGCTACATCTCTGAGTTATTGTAGTTCTTTCACATTGCTCGGTGAAATACCGGAATTTCAGATCAGGCTTGTCGCCTAGAATAGGCCTGGCTTGTCGAACGTTGTCACGCAGCAAAACAGTGACATTTATTATTTCGAAAAAAATTCATAAAACTTCTTGTGCCTACGGTGGAACATTCTTTGCGCCTATGCGCATGTCAAAGACACTTCACCTTGATACACTCGATACAAACATAA
This sequence comes from Dermacentor silvarum, assembly GCF_013339745.2. Lineage (NCBI taxonomy): Eukaryota > Metazoa > Arthropoda > Arachnida > Ixodida > Ixodidae > Dermacentor > Dermacentor silvarum. The sequence goes on from NC_051154.1 coordinate 417,117,158, forward strand.
GCATAAAATATTTCTGCTCAGGGTTGTCTCCGTAGAATAGCCTGGCTAATCGAACGTTGTCACGCAGAAAACAGGGAGTTTAATTACGAAAAAAATTAATAAAGCTTGCCGTGCCTTGGGTGGAACATTGTTTGTAATTATGTACATGTCAATGACACTTCAGCTTGATACACTAGGTACAAATGCAAGCATAAAATATTTTTGCGTACAATCGTTCATAATTTTGATTCAGAGTTCTTAAACTTTTTCACTTGTTCTTAAAACATCCCAATAAGTCACATGCGATGAGGCGCTTACATGTCTGAGTTATTGTAGTTCTTTCGCATTGCCCGGTGTAATACTCTCATTTCTGCTGAGGGTTGTCTCCGTAGAATAGGCCTGGCTTGTTGAACGTTGTCACGTAGAAAACAGGGAGTTTTATTATTACGAAAAAAATTTATAAAGCTTTCTGTGCCTAGGGTGGAACAGTGTTTGTGATTATGCACATGTCAATGACACTTCAGCTTGATACACTAGATACAAAGACAAGTATAAAATATTTCTGCTCAGGGTTGTCTCCGTAGAATAGCCTGGCTAATCGAACGTTGTCACGCAGAAAACAGGGAGTTTATTTACGAAAAAATTAATAAAGCTTGCCGTGCCTTTGGTGGAACATTGTTTGTGATTATGTACATGTCAATGACACTTCAGCTTGATACACTAGGTACAAATGCAAGCATAAAATATTTTTGCGTACAATCGTTCATAATTTTGATTCAGAGTTCTTAAACTTTTTCACTTGTTCTTAAAATATCCCAATAAGTCACATGCGATGAGGCGCTTACACGTCTGAGTTATTGTAGTTCTTTCGCATTGCCCGGTGTAATACTCTCATTTCTGCTGAGAGTTGTCTCCGTAGAATAGACCTGGCTTGTTGAACGTTGTCACGTAGAAAACAGGGAGTTTTATTATTACGAAAAAAATTTATAAAGCTTTCTGTGCCTAGGGTGGAACAGTGTTTGTGATTATGCACATGTCAATGACACTTCAGCTTGATACACTAGACACAAAGACAAGTATAAAATATTTCTTTTTCGTTCTATCGTACAATCATTTTGATTAAGAGTTCTTAAATTTTTTCATTTGTTCTTAAAACGTCCCAATAAGTCCCATGCGATGAGGCGCTTACATGTCTGAGTTATTGTAGTTCTTTCGCATTGCCCGGTGTAATACTCTTATTTCTGCTGAGGGTTGTCTCCGTAGAATAGGCCTGGCTTGTTGAACGTAGTCACGCAGCAAAACAGGGAGTTTTATTATTACGAAAAAAAGCTTGCTGTGCCTAGGGTGCAACATTCTATGTCCCTATGCACATATCAATGACACTTCACCTTGATACACTAGATACATAGACAAGCATAAATTATTTCTTTCCGTACTATCGTACAATAATTTTGATTATGAGTTCCTAAATCATTTCACAAGTCCTTAAAACGTAATAATAATTCACGTTCGATGCGGCGCTTACATAACAGAGTTATTGTTGTTCATTCGCATTGCACGGTGAAATACTTGCATTTCTGCTCAGGGTTGTCTCCGTAGAATAGGCCTGGCTTGTCGAAATTTGTCACGCAGCAAAACAGGGAGTTTTATTATTACGAAAAAAAATTCATATACTTGCTGAGCCTTGGGAGGGACATTGTTTGTGATTATGCACATGTCAATGACATTTCAGCTTATTACATTAGATACAAATTCTAGCGTTAAATATTTTTTGTGCACAATCGTATAATAATTTGCATGAAGAGTTCTTAAATTTGTTTCACATGTACTTAAAACCTCCTAATAAGTCATGGGCGATGAGGCGCTTACATGTCTGAGGTAAATATTTCTTTCGTCTTGCACGGTGAAATACTGGTATTTCTGCTCATGGTGGTCTCTGTATAATAGGCCTGGCTAGTCGAACGTTGTCACGCAGCAAAACAGGGACGTTTATTATTTCGAAAAAAATTTTTAAAACTTCCTGGGCCTACGGTATACATTCTTTGTGCCTATGCACATGTCAGACACTTCACCTTGATATACGAGATACAAAGATAAGCATACAATATTTCTTTCCGTACTATCGTATAGTATTTTCATTATAATATCCCAAATCATTTCACAATTCCTTAAAATGTCATAATAAATCCCGTACGATGCGGCGCTTACATGTCTGAGTTATTGTAGTGCTTTCGCATTGCACGGTGAAATACGGACATTTCTGCTCAGGGTTGTCTCCGTAGAATAGCCTGGCTAATCGAACGTTGTCACGCAGAAAACAGGGAGTTTTATTACGAAAAAAATTCATAAAGCTTTCTGTGCCTAGGGTGGAACAGTGTTTGTGATTACGCACATGTCAATGACAGTTCAGCTTGATACACTAGATACAAAGACAAGTATAAAATATTTTTTTTAGTTCTATCATACAATAATTTTGATGAAGAGGTCTTAAATTGTCTCACATGTTCTTAAAACGTCCTAATAAGTCATGTGCGGTGAGGCGCTTACATGTCTGAGTTATTGTAGTTCTTTCGCATTGCACGGTGAAATACTGGCATTTCTGCTCAGGGTTGTCTCCGTAGAATAGGCCTGGCTTGTCGAACGTTGTCCCGCAGCAAAACAGGGAGTTTTATTATTACGAAAAAAAGCCTGCTGTGCCTAGGGTGCAACATTCTTTGTCCCTATGCACATATCAATGACACTTCACCTTGATACACTAGATACATAGACAAGCATAAATTATTTCTTTCCGTACTATCGTACAATAATTTTGATTATGAGTTCCTAACTCATTTCACAAGTCCTTAAAACGTCATAATAAATCACGTTCGATGCGGCGCTTAAATATCAGAGTTATTGTAGTTCTTTCGCATTGCACGGCGAAATACTTGCATTTCTGCTAAGGGTTGTCTCCGAAGAATACGCCTGGCTTTTCGAAATTTGTCATGCAGCAAAACAGGGAGTTTTATTATTACGAAAAAAATTCATAAAGCTTGCTGTGCCTTGGCTGGAACATTCTTTGTGCCTATGTGCATGTCAGGCACTTCACATTGATACACATGATACAAAGACAAGCATAAAATTTATCTTTCCGTACTACCGTACAATAATTTTCATTATGAGTTCCTAAATCATTTCACAAGTGCTTAAAACGTCCTATTAAATAACGTGCGACGCGGCGCTACATGTCTGAGTTATTGTAGTTCTTTCACATTGCACGGTGAAATACCGGAATTTCAGATCAGGCTTGTCGCCTAGAACAGGCCTGGCTTGTCGAACGTTGTCACGCAGCAAAACAGTGACATTTATTATTTCGAAAAAAATTCATAAAACTTCTTGTGCCTACGGTGGAACATTCTTTGCGCCTATGCGCATGTCAAAGACACTTCACCTTGATACACTAGATGCAAAGATAAGCATAAAGTATTTCTTTCCGTACTGTCGTATAGTAATTTTCATTGTGAGTTCCCAAATTATTTCACAATTCCTTAAAATGGCCTAATAAATCCTGTGCGATGCGACGCTTACATGTCTGAGTTATTGTAGTTCTTTCGCATTGCATGGTGAAATACTGGCATTTCTGCTCAGGGTTGTCTCCGTAGAATAGGCCTGGCTTGTTGAACGTTGTCACGCAGAAAACAGGGAGTTTTATTATTACGAAAAAAATTCATAAAGCTTTCTGTGCCTAGGGTGGAACAGTGTTTGTGATTGTGCACATGTCAATGACACTTCAGCTTGATACACTAGATACAAAGACAAGTATAAAATATTTTTTTCGTTCTATCGTACAATAATTTTGATGAAGAGGTCTTAAATTGTCTCACATGTTCTTACAACGTCCTAATAAGTCATGTGCAATGAGGCGCTTACATGTCTGAGTTATTGTAGTTCTTTCGCATTGCACGGTGAAATACTGGCATTTCTGCTCAGGGTTGTCTCCGTAGAATAGGCCTGGCTAATCGAACGTTGTCACGCAGCAAAACGTTTAATTATTACGAAAAAAACCTTGGTGTGCCTAGGTTGCAACATTCTTTGTCCCTATGCTCATATCAATGACACTTCACATTGATACACTAGATACATAGACAAGCATAAATTATTTCTTTCCGTACAATCGTACAATAATTTTGATTATGAGTTCCTGAATCATTTCACAAGACCTTAAAATGTCCTAATAAATCACGTTCGATGCGGCGCTTACATATCAGAGTTATTGTAGTTCTTTCGCATTGCACGGTGAAATACCGGAATTTCAGATCAGGCTTGTCGCCTAAAATAGGCCTGGCTTGTCGAACGTTGTCACGCAGCAAAACAGCGACATTTATTATTTCGAAAAAAATTCATAAAACTTCGTGTGGCTACGATATAACATTCTTTGTGCCTATGCACACTTCAGACACTTCACCTTGATATACTAGATACAAAGATAAGCATATAATATTTCTTTCCGTACTATCGTATAGTAATTTTCATTATGAGTTTCCAAATCATTTCACAATTCCTTAAAATGTCCTAATAAATCCCGTGCGATGCGGCGCTTAGATGTCTGAGTTATTGTAGTGCTTTCGCATTGCACGGTGAAATACGGACATTTCTGTAGAATAGGTATGGCTTGTCGAAATTTGTCACGCAGCAAAACAGGGAGTTTTATTATTAGGAAATAAAATTCATAAAGCTTGCTGTGCCTAGGGTGGAACAGTGTTTGTGATTGTGCACATGTCAATGACACTTGAGCTTGATACACTAGATACAAAGACAAGTATAAAATAGTTCTTTTTCGTTCTATCGTACAATAATTTTGATGAAGAGGTCTTAAATTTGTTTCACATGTTCTTAAAACCTCCTAATAAGTCATGGGCGATGAGGCGCTTACATGTCTGAGGTAAATATTTCTTTCGTCTTGCACGGTGAAATACTGGTATTTCTGCTCAGGGTGGTCTCTGTTTAATAGGCCTGGCTAGTCGAACGTTGTCACGCAGCAAAAAAGGGACGTTTATTATTTCGAAAAAAATTTTTAAAACTTCCTGGGCCTACGGTATACATTCTTTGTGCCTATGTACATGTCAGACACTTCACCTTGATACACTAGATAGACAAGCATAAATTATTTCTTTCCGTACAATCGTACAATAATTTTGATTATGAGTTCCTGAATCATTTCACAAGTATTTAAAACGTCCTAATAAATCACGTTCGATGCGGCGCTTACATAACAGAGTTATAGTAGTTCTTTCGCATTACATGGTGAAATACTTGCATTTCTGCTAAGGGTTGTCTCCATAGAATAGGCCTGGCTTTTCGAAATTTGTCATGCAGCAAAACAGGGAGTTTTATTATTACGAAAAAAATTCATAAAGCTTGCTGTGGCTTTGCTGGAACATTCTTTGTGCCTATGTGCATGTCAGGCACTTCACATTGATACACATGATACAAAGACAAGCATAAAATGTATCTTTCCGTACTACCGTACAATAATTTACATTATGAGTTCCTAAATCATTTCACAAGTCCTAAAATGTCCTATTAAATCACGTGCGACGCGGCGCTACATGTCTGAGTTATTGTAGTTCTTTCACATTGCATGGTGAAATACCGGAATTTCAGATCAGGCTTGTCGCCTAGAATAGGCCTGGCTTGTCGAACGTTGTCACGCAGCAAAACAGTCACATTTATTAATTCGAAAAAAATTCATAAAACTTCTTGTGCCTACGGTGGAACATTCTTTGCGCCTATGCGCATGTCAAAGACACTTCACCTTGATACGCTAGATACAAACATAAGCATAAAATATTTCTGCTTAGGGTTGTCTCCCTAGAATAGGCCTGGGTAATCGAACGTTGTCACGCAGAAAACAGGGAGTTTTATTGCGAAAATAATTCATAAAGCTTTCTGTGCCTAGGGTGGAACAGTGTTTGTGATTATGCACATGTCAATGACACTTCAGCTTGATACACTAGATACAAAGACAGTTATAAAATATTTCTTTTTCGTTCTATCGTACAATAATTTTGATGAAGAGGTCTTAAATTGTCTCACATGTTCTTAAAACGTCCTAATAAGTCATGTGCGGTGAGGCGCTTACATGTCTGAGTTATTGTAGTTCTTTCGCATTGCACGGTGAAATACTGGCATTTATGCACAGGGTTGTCTCCGTAGAATAGGCCTGGCTAGTCGAACGTTGTCACGCAGCAAAACGTTTAATTATTACGAAAAAAACCTTGGTGTGCCTAGGGTGCAACATTCTTTGTCCCTATGCTCATATCAATGACACTTCACCTTGATACACTAGATACATAGACAAGCATAAATTATTTCTTTCCGTACAATGGTACAATAATTTTGATTATGAGTTCCTAACTCATTTCACAAGTCCTTAAAACGTCCTAATAAATCACCTTCGATGCGGCGCTTACATATCAGAGTTATTGTAGTTCTTTCGCATTGCACGGAGAAATACTTGCATTTCTGCTAACGGTTGTCTCCGAAGAATAGGCCTGGCTTTTGGAAATTTGTCATGCAGCAAAACAGGGAGTTTTATTATTACGAAAAAAATTCATAAAGCTTACTGTGCCTTGGCTGGAACATTCTTTGTGCCTATGTGCATGTCAGGCACTTCACATTGATACACATGATACAAAGACAAGCATAAAATGTATCTTTCCGTACTACCGTACAATAATTTTCATTATGAGTTCCTAAATCATTTCACAAGTGCTTAAAATGTCCTATTTATTCACGTGCGACGCTGCGCTACAATTCTGAGTTATTGTAGTTTTTTCACATTGCACGGTGAAATACCGGAATTTCAGATCAGGCTTGTCGCCTAGAATAAGCCTTGCTTGTCGAACGTTGTCACGCAGCAAAACAGCGACATTTATTATTTCAAAAAAAATTCATAAAACTTCTTGTGCCTACGGTGGAACATGCTTTGCGCCTCTGCACATGTCAGACACTTCACCTTGATACGCTAGATACAAAGATAAGCATAAAATATTTCTTTCCGTACTGTTGTATAGTAATTTTCATTGTGAGTTCCCAAATCATTTCACAATTCCTTCAAATGTCCTAATAAATCCTGTGCGATGCGACGCTTACATGTCTGAGTTATTGTAGTTCTTTCGCATTGTATGGTGAAATACTGGCATTTCTGCTCAGGGTTGTCTCCGTAGAATAGGCCTGGCTTGTTAAACGTTGTCACGCAGAAAACAGGGAATTTTATTAATTCATAAAGCTTTCTGTGCCTAGGGTGCAACATTCTTTGTCCCTATGCTCATATCAATGACACTTCACCTTGATACACTAGATACATAGACAAGCATAAATTATTTCTTTCCGTACAATCGTACAATAACTTTGATTATGAGTTCCTAACTCATTTCACAAGTCCTTAAAACGTCCTACTAAATCACGTTCGATGCGGCGCATACATATCAGAGTTATTGTAGTTCTTCCGCATTGCACAGAGAAATACTTGCATTTCTGCTAAGGGTTGTCTCCGAAGAATAGGCCTGGCTTTTGTAAATTTGTCATGCAGCAAAACAGGGAGTTTTATTAATACGAAAAAAATTCATAAAGCTTACTGTGCCTTGGCTGGAACATTCTTTGTGCCTATGTGCATGTCAGGCACTTCACATTGATACACATGATACAAAGACAAGCATCAAATGTATCTTTCCGTACTACCGTACAATAATTTTCATTATGAGTTCCTAAATCATTTCACAAGTGCTTAAAATGTCCTATTAAATCACGTGCGACGCGGCACTACATGTCTGAGTTATTGTAGTTCTTTCACACTGCACGGTGAAATACCGGAATTTCAGATCAGGCTGGTCGCCTAGAATAGGCCTGGCTTGTCGAACGTTGTCACGCAGCAAAACAGTGACATTTATTATTTCGAAAAAAATTCATAAAACTTCTTGTGCCTACGGTGGAACATTCTTTGCGCCTATGCGCATGTCAAAGACACTTCACCTTGATACACTAGATACAAAGATAAGCATAAAATATTTCTTTCCGTACTGTCGTATAGTAATTTTCATTGTGAGTTCCCAAATCATTTCACAATTCCTTAAAATGTCCTAATAAATCCTGTGCGATGCGACGCTTACATGTCTGAGTTATTGTAGTTCTTTCGCATTGCACGGTGAAATACTGGCATTTCTGCTCAGGGTTGTCTCCGTAGAATAGGCCTGGCTTGTTGAACGTTGTCACACAGAAAACAGGGAGTTTTATTATTACGAAAAAAATTCATAAAGCTTTCTGTGCCTAGGGTGGAACAGTGTTTGTGATTGTGCACATGTCAATGACACTTCAGCTTGATACACTAGATACAAAGACAAGTATAAAATATTTTTTTTCGTTCTATCGTACAATAATTTTGATGAAGAGGTCTTAAATTGTCTCACATGTTCTTACAACGTCCTAATAAGTCATGTGCGATGAGGCGCTTACATGTCTGAGTTATTGTAGTTCTTTCGCATTGCACGGTGAAATACTGGCATTTCTGCTCAGGGTTGTCTCCGTAGAATAGGCCTGGCTAATCGAACGTTGTCACGCAGCAAAACGTTTAATTATTACGAAAAAAACCTTGGTGTGCCTAGGGTGCAACATTCTTTGTCCCTATGCTCATATCAATGACACTTCACCTTGATACACTAGATACATAGACAAGCATAAATTATTTCTTTCCGTACAATCGTACAATAATTTTGATTATGAGTTCCTGAATCATTTCACAAGACCTTAAAATGTCCTAATAAATCACGTTCGATGCGGCGCTTACATATCAGAGTTATTGTAGTTCTTTCGCATTGCACGGTGAAATACCGGAATTTCAGATCAGGCTTGTCGCCTAGAATAGGCCTGGCTTGTCGAACGTAGTCACGCAGCAAAACAGCGACATTTATTATTTCGAAAAAAATTCATAAAACTTCGTGTGGCTACGATGTAACATTCTTTGTGCCTATGCACACTTCAGACACTTCACCTTGATATACTAGATACAAAGATAAGCATATAATATTTCTTTCCGTACTATCGTATAGTAATTTTCATTATGAGTTTCCAAATCATTTCACAAGTCCTTAAAACGTCCTAATAAATCACGTTCGATGCGGCGCTTACATAACAGAGTTATTGCAGTTCTTTCGCATTGCATGGTGAAATACTTGCATTTCTGCTAAGGGTTGTCTCCATAGAATAGGCCTGGCTTTTCGAAATTTGTCATGCAGCAAAACAGCGAGTTTTATTATTACGAAAAATATTCATAAAGCTTGCTGTGCCTTGGCTGGAACATTCTTTGTGCCTATGTGCATGTCAGGCACTTCACATTGATACACATGATACAAAGACAAGCATAAAATGTATCTTTCCGTACTACCGTACAATATTTTCATTATGAGTTCCTAAATCATTTCACAAGTGCTTAAAATGTCCTATTAAATCACGTGCGACGCGGCGCTACATGTCTGAGTTATTGTAGTTCTTTCACATTGCACGGTGAAATACCGGAATTTCAGATCAGGCTTGTCGCCTAGAATAGGCCTGACTTGTCGAACGTTGTCACGCAGCAAAACAGTGACATTTATTATTTCGAAAAAAATTCATAAAACTTCTTGTGCCTACGGTGGAACATTCTTTGCGCCTATGCGCATGTCAAAGACACTTCACCTTGATACACTAGATACAAAGATAAGCATAAAATATTTCTTTCCGTATTGTTGTATAGTAATTTTCATTGTGAGTTCCCAAATCATTTCACAATTCCTTAAAATGTCCTAATAAATCCTGTGCGATGCGACGCTTACATGTCTGAGTTATTGTAGTTCTTTCGCATTGCATGGTGAAATACTGGCATTTCTGCTCAGGGTTGTCTCCGTAGAATAGGCCTGGCTTGTTGAACATTGTCACGCAGAAAACAGGGAATTTTATTATTACGAAAAAAATTCATAAAGCTTTCTGTGCCTAGGGTCTAACAGTGTTTGTGATTGCGCACATGTCAATGACACTTCAGCTTGATACACTAGATACTGCCACCTGTAGGTAGTGGGTCGAGGGCAAGAGTGGGTCGAGCCCAAGAGAAGAAAGAAGACCGCGCGCTCCTTCTCTGCTCGAGCCAGCCCCGACGGTCGCGTCTTCCAAGAGCCAGCTGCTCTACGTTTAATAAACCTTCAGGGCTACTTCTCGAGGCTCGTGACAAACTGGTGGAGGTGCTGGGTAAGCGTCTTCACGGATGTTGCAGACCCCTCCAAGGATCCGCGCTACGAATCCAGTGCCTGTCGACACTCCCGTGCATCGGGCCAGCCGCAGGATCAGGGGACTGTCTCCAGAAGTCGTCAACGCTACAGTTTCCACCACATCAACCGGTATGACCAGCGCTTCTCTTCAAACCGCCCCAACCGGTACGGGAAGCACGATGTCGAACCGTTACACACTTGAGAGCCCACGGATCCCGAAGACGTTTCATGGCACAGTGTTCGAAGACGTCGAAGACTGGATGGTCGAATACGAGCGTGTGGCCTCCGTGAACGAATGGAACGACACGGAGAAACTCCGACACGTCTACTTCTACCTGGAGGATGGCGCGCGTACGTGGTTTCAGAACCGCGAGGGACAACTGACGTCGTGGCGCGAGTTTTGTCGCCAGCTTTTGGAGACATACACCAGTCCTGATCGCCACGAACGAGCGGAACGTGCGATTCAGGCCCGCGTCCAGTTGCCAAACGAAACTGTGACCACTTACGTCGAAGACATGACGCGCCTCTTCCGACGGGCCGATCCAAGAATGACGGAGGAGAAGAAGTTACGTCATCTGATGCGCGGGGTCAAGGAGCAACTCTTCGCTGGCCTCAAACGGAGCCCTCCGCAGACGGTCGCGGAGTTCTTGTCTGAGGCCGTGACTATGGAAAAGATGCTTCTGCATCGCTCGAACATGTATGAGCGGCAAGTGAACAGCATGTCTGCTGCTGACATTTTCACGGCCATAGGAAGCAACGGTGACTGTCTGCGAGAACTCATCCGCTCTGTCGTGCGTGAAGAGTTGCAAAAGGCCGCCGTAACACCGCACCCTACGGTAAGCTCCATAGCGAGCATTATCAAGGATGAAGTGCACCAGGCGCTCCGTGACACCTTGCCTCCTGCTAACGCGCCGGCAGTACCTGTTGAATATCCGCGTGCGACCTACGCGGAAGCCCTGAAGCGCCCTTCTCCCTCTCCGCCGCGGTTCGTTCGTGCTCCTCCTACGGTGTCAATTCAGTCGGCGCAGCCGATGTCGTACTACGACGCTGGGTATACACCGCCGCCGGTTGTTCATGCCGCTCCATTTGCCCACCATTCGGAGCAAGCGGTTCGCTACGTCGACGACAGGCGCCCGCCCCCTCGTAAGTCGGATGTTTGGCGCACACCCGATCATCGGCCTCTGTGCTTCCACTGCGGTGAAGCTGACCACCTGTACCGCCAGTGCCCATACCGGCGCCTTGGGATTCGCGGCTTTTCCGCATACTCGCCGCCACCCCGATACGGCCAGCGACCCCGGGACATTGAGGACTACCTCTCTCAGCAGCGCTTGCCACCGCCTGCCAGGCGGCAGTCGCGATCGCCGTCTCCCAGACGATTTTCACCTCCGCCCCAGCGCTATTCTCCCGAGCGGTCGACCAGTCCGCGCCGGGAAAACTAACTGAGGCGATCTTTGGGGGCGAGGTCGCTGACGGTCGAAGCGCTGAAGACCTCCGACGGACGCAGTTACGGAAACATACCGATCCGCCATCACCTGCAGCTGAACGAGACGACCGGCTTTCGCTCGATATACCAGTGACCATTGACGGTTATGCCGTGAGTGCTTTAGTGGACACCGGCGCAGACTACACCATACTAAGCAGGAAAATAGCAACGCAGCTGAAGAAAGTGATCACACCCTGGCATAACTCGCAGATTCGGACGGCTGGCGGCCACGTCGTTACTCCGCTGGGCGCCTGCACGACTAGAGTTGAGATTCAAGGATCTACATTCGTTGCGAGCTGCCTTGTCTTACGCGAATGCTCCCGCGACGTTATTCTTGGGGTTGACTTCCTGCAGGAGTACGGCGCGATTATCGATCTGCAAGAGCGTCGTATCACTTTCTCTGCCGCACGAGCAATCGACGTGCAAGACGGCCAACGGCGCGATGACGTACTTCGTGTTTCGGCAGACAGTGTCACGCTTCCTCCACGAGCCAGTGTCCTCGTCGACGTTACATGCTGTGGCTTACGCGATGGCGAAGCGGTGGCCGAAAGTAACTTGGAACACCTACTGAAGCAAGGTGTTTGTGTGCCTCGAAGTGTTATACAGATTCGTGCTGGTCATTCGCAATTGCTTGTTACCAACTTTAGCTACGAGCACCGACACCTGTTCCGCGGCACTTCGTTAGCGTTTGCTGACGCAGTAGCAAACGTTAACAACTGCTTCACGTCAGAAGTAGTGGAGACAGCAGACACGTCTCTGGGCCATCTCGACATCAATTCTGAACTGTCCACCGATAGCCAGACAGCACTGCGCAAGCTCTTGCTTGAATTCAGGACCTGCTTCGCACATTCTTCCAAGGTACGCCAGACTTCGATCACTAAACACAGGATCATCACGTACGAAGACGCACGCCCGATACACCAGCAGCCTTACCGCGTGTCGGCAAAAGAACGCGAAGCCATACGTACGCAAGTCCGCGAGATGCTTGACGATGGCGTCATCGAACCTTCTAACAGCCCGTGGTCGTCTCCGGTCGTTCTTGTCAAAAAGAAAGACGGAACGCTACGCTTCTGTGTCGACTACCGCAAGCTCAACAACGTGACTAAAAAGGACGTGTACCCGCTGCCGCGTATCGACGACTCGTTAGATAGACTACGGCGTGCCCACTATTTTTCTTCTCTCGATTTAAAAAGCGGGTACTGGCAAATCGAGGTAGACGAATGCGACCGCGAGAAAACAGCCTTTGTGACTCCAGATGGGCTCTATGAATTTCGAGTGCTTCCTTTTGGCTTGTGTTCAGCCCCGGCTACTTTCCAGCGAATGATGGACACTGTCCTTACTGGACTGAAGTGGCAGACCTGTCTTGTGTACCTGGATGATGTGGTCATCTTCTCTGAAACGTTCGAGCAGCATCTTCACCGCCTACGGAGTGTGCTAGAAGCCATCCGATCGGCAGACCTCACACTTAAGCCCGAAAAGTGTCACTTTGGTTACGAAGAGCTCAAGTTCCTCGGGCATGTAGTAAGCGCCAAAGGGGTCCGACCCGATCCCGACAAGCTTGCCGCTGTGGCCGCGTTTCCGGCTCCTGCCGATAAGAAGGCCGTCCTGCGCTTCCTGGGTTTGTGCGCCTACTATCGCCGGTTTATTAAAGGCTTTTCGAAGATAGCGGATCCCCTGACACGCCTTACGAGGGATGATACGCCATTTGTGTGGCATAATGAGCAACAGGCGGCTTTTGCTGAATTACGACAGCGCCTGCAGTCAGCACCCGTTCTTGCACATTTTGACGATGATGCTGATACTGAGGTGCATACCGACGCCAGCAGCATTGGCCTTGGCGCAGTGCTCGTCCAGCTTCAAGATGGAGTGGAAAGAGTTATAGCGTATGCCAGCCGCTCCCTGTCCCGTGCCGAGGCGAATTATTCGACTACGGAGAAAGAGTGCCTCGCGGTCGTGTGGGCGATCATCAAGTTTCGCCCCTATCTGTATGGTCGTCCCTTCAAAGTGGTGACGGACCACCATGCCCTCTGTTGGTTGGCAAGCATGCGCGACCCTTCAGGACGACTGGCACGGTGGAGCTTGCGGCTACAGGAATTTGACATCACCATCGTTTATAAGTCTGGCCGTAAGCATGAAGACGCTGACACGCTGTCCCGCGCACCCATTGATCCTGCCAGTCAGGAAACAGAGGATGATGACGGCTTCCTGGGCGCCATTAGTTCGTCGGACTTGAGCAGACGGCAGCGTGACGACGCTGAGATTAGACCGATCATCGATCATTTAGAGGGCCGCGACACAACCGTACCACGCCATCTGTCCCGCTCGCTGACGTCCTTCTGTCTGCGAGACAACGTGCTTTATAAGAAGAATGCTCGTTCGACCAGCCGTGCTTACCTCCTGGTGGTTCCAAGGGACATGCGCGACGACATCCTCTTCGCTTGCCATGACGAACCGACATCTGGTCATTTAGGCTTTTCACGAACACTCGCCAGAGTAAGCGAAATGTACTATTGGCCCGGGCTTTCAGCAAGCGTCAAACAGTACGTTAAAGGCTGCCGTGAATGCCAGCGCCGCAAGACACCATCCGTTAAACCGGCTGGCTTACTTCAGCCAATTGAAGCACCTCACACGCCTTTCGACCAAGTCGGCATGGACATTCTCGGACCGTTTCCTCTCTCGGCCAACGGTAACAAATGGGTGATCGTCGCGACTGATTATTTAACACGCTATGCTGAGACGCAGGCGATCCCAAGAGCCACGGCCTCAGAGGTAGCACAGTTCTTCATGCGCCACATCGTCTTGCGTCACGGTGCTCCCTCCACTGTAATAACCGACAGAGGGAGAGCTTTCACAGCGCAGCTTATGGACGAAGTTTTTGAATTGAGCAACACCAGGCATCGCAAGACGACCGCGTACCATCCGCAGACCAACGGACTTACCGAGCGACTGAATAAGACTGTCACAGACATGCTCGCAATGTACATCGACGTTCAACACAAAACATGGGATCGGATCTTGCCTTACGTGACCTTCGCGTATAACACCGCCGTGCAAGAGACGACGCGCTTCACGCCCTTTCGCCTTCTCTACGGTCGCGAAGTCCAGACGATGCTGGACGCTATGCTGCCGTGTCAAGACGCTGACCAATTGACAACTGACGCCGAGGAATTTGCAGAGCGTGCTGAGGAAGCTCGACAGCTCGCGCGGCTGCATATCGGCCAGCAGCAGCAGGCAGACGCACGACGCTACAACATCCGCCACAGGGACGTGTCCTACAACCCCGGAGACCAAGTTTGGGTGTGGACCCCCGTTCGCCGTCGTGGCCTCTGTGAAAAGCTTCTGAGCCGGTATTTCGGTCCGTATAAAGTGCTCCGCCGCGTCAGTGACGTAAACTACGAAGTTGTTCCGGACACAACATCGCAGACACGGAGTAGGACACAAAGACAACCGACCTCAGACATAGTTCATGTTGTGCGCATGAAGCCGTACATTGCGCGTCCGTAATTTTTTTTTGTTTTCATTTTTTTCTCTCATTCCCTTCTTTGTTTCTACTTTTCATTTATCTTTGGGAGCTTGCTTCTCCGTTCATTGACTGTGCCGGCGTGACGGCTACATTTTTTTTTTGTGTACTTTCGCTTTGCCTGCCTTCCTCTTCTTTGTCTTCTACGCCTATTTTTTTTTTTTTTTAGCATCGAGGCGATGCTTTTGTTCGGAAGGGGGGATATTGCCACCTGTGGGTCGAGTGGGTCGAGCCCAAGAGAAGAAAGAAGACCGCGCGCTCCTTCTCTGCTCGAGCCAGCCCCGACGGTCGCGTCTTCCAAGAGCCAGCTGCTCTACGTTTATTAAACCTTCAGGGCTACTTCTCGAGGCTCGTGACAATACAAAGACAAGTATAAAATATTTCTTTTTCGTTCTATCGTACAATAATTTTGATGAAGAGGTCTTAAATTGTCTCACATGTTCTTAAAACGTCCTAATAAGTCATGTGATGTGAGGCGCTTACATGTCTGAGTTATTGTAGTTCTTTCGCATTTCACGGTGAAATACTGGCATTTCTGCTCAGGATTGTCTCCGTAGAATAGGCCTGGCTAATCGAACGTTGTCACGCAGCAAAACAGGGAGTTTTATTATTACGAAAAAAAGCTTGCTGTGCCTAGGGTGCAACATTCTTTGTCCCTATGCACATATCAATGACACTTCAACTTGATACACTAGATACAAAGACAAGTATAACATATTTCTTTCCGTACTATCGTACAATAATTGATTATGAGTTCCTAACTCATTTCACAAGTCCTTAAAACGTCCTAATAAATCACGTTCGATGCGGCGCTTACATAACAGAGTTATTGTAGTTCTTTCGCATTGCATAGTGAAATACTTGCATTTCTGCTAAGAGTTGTCTCCATAGAATAGGCCTGGCTTTTCGAAATTTGTCATGCAGCAAAACAGGGAGTTTTATTATTATGAAAAAAATTCATAAAGCTTGCTGTACCTTGGCTGGAACATTCTTTGTGCCTATGTGCATGTCAGGCACTTCACATTGATACACATGATACAAAGACAAGCATAAAATGTATATTTCCGTACTACCGTACAATAATTTTCATTATGAGTTCCTAAATCATTTCACAAGTGCTTAAAATGTCCTATTAAATCACGTGCGACGCGGCGCTACATGTCTGAGTTATTGTAGTTCTTTCGCATTGCACGGTGAAGTACCGGAATTTCAGATCAGGGTTGTCGCCTAGAATAGGCCTCACTTGTCGAAATTTGTCACGCAGCAAAACAGGGAGTTTTATTATTACGAAAAAAATTCATAAACTTGCTGTGCCTTATGTGGGACATTGTTTGTGATTGTGCACATGTCAATGACACTTCAGCTTGATACATTAGATACAAATACCAGCATTAAATATTTTTTGCGCACAATCGTATAATAATTTTCATGAAGAGTTCTTACATTTGTTTCACATGTTCTTAAAACCTCCTAATAAGTCATGTGCGATGAGGCGCTTACATGTCTGAGGTAAATATTTCTTTCGTCTTGCCCGGTGAAATACTGGTATTTCTGCGCAGGGTGGTCTCTGTATAATAGGCCTGGCTAGTCGAACGTTGTCACGCAGCAAAACAGGGACGTTTATTATTTCGAAAAAAATTTTTAAAACCTCCTGTCCCTACGGTATACATTCTTTGTGCGTATGCACATGTCAGACACTTCACCTTGATATACTAGATACAAAGATAAGCATACAATATTTCTTTCCATACTATCGTATAGTAACTTTCATTATGAGTTCCCAAATCATTTCGAAATTCCTTAAAATGTCCTAATAAATCCCGTGCGATGCGGCGCTTACATGTCTGAGTTATTGTAGTTCCTTCGCAATGCATGGTGAAATACGGGCATTTCTGCTCGGGGTTGTCTCCGTAGAATAGGCCTGGCTAGTCGAACGTTGTCACGCAGGAAAACAGGGAGTTTTATTATTACGAAAAAAATTAATAAATCTTGATGTGCCTAGGGTGGAAATTCATTGTGTCTATGCACATGTCAATGACACTTCACCTTGGTACACTAGATACAAAGAGAAGCACAAAATATTTCTTTCCGATGATGATGATGATTTATTAGCATCCCCTTTGAAACGGGCGGCCACAAATAGTCACCTAGCCTGCTTGATTTAATCAGGTATACTATACATGTTCTTTATCTAGCAATTTTGTATACCTCTCATTATTATTTTTCTTTTTCAAAAATTTACCTTGTGCCGCTGCCTATGATTTTAAGAGATCAGGTCGTATCCATCTTTTCCCTGCTTTTTTTACACCAGTACTCTAATCGTCTCTTGCTGATCTCTACGGCTGATCTGTTTATGTTTCCTTCCACTTTGAAACCAAGCGCTTCTGGGGGTTGCACGTTACCTACGGTTCTCGCTGGGTGGATCCCGTCGCATTCCATCAGGATGTGCTCAGTGGTTTCTGGATCTTTACTGCAGCATGCACATGTCTCATCTAGTTCCGAATACTTGTTCCGATACGTTTTCGTCCTTAGGCAACCGGCTCGAGCCTCAAATAGCAAGGCACTGCCCTTTGTGTTATCGTACAGATTTTCTCTTCTAATTTCTTTCTTCTCACTCTTGTAAATCTCCATTGTCCTTCGTGTTACCATTCTTTGCATCCAATTCACGGTCTCTATTTCTCTCACTTTCTTTCTGATGACTCCTGGTTGTCTATTTGCAGTTTCGATTATCCTGTACTTGGTTTCCAACTTCCTTGACCTCTTCCTCCATTCTGTGTCCACGCTTTTCATGTAGAGATACTTGTGCACTTTAGCAGCCCATTTATTTTCATCCATGTTCCTGAGCCTTTCTTCAAAACTAATTTTGCTCTGTGCTTCTATGACTTCAAAAGAGGCCCGACCCATGTCACCCTGCACTGCCTCATTTGTGGTATTACCGTGGGCTCCCAAAGCCAACCGGCCTACTGATCTTTGGTTAACTTCCAAACCAGCCAATATATCCGATTTTAAGCATATAATGGCATTTGTGAATGTTAGTGCTGGCACCATTACTCCTTTCCAGATTCCACGCACCACCTCATACTTATTGTGGCCCCACAGTGCTCTGTGTTTCATTATTGCTGCATTCCGCTTCCCCTTTATTTTCAGATTATCTTGGTGGTTGTTTGAGTAATTCTTTCCTTCGTTTATGTGTACGCCGAGGTACTTATATTGCTTCACTATGGGTATTACTTTCTGTTGAATTGACACCACGAAGTTACTCGTGTGTTCATTAAAGATCATAATTCCTGATTTCTCTGTGCTAAACTTAAGGCCTAGTTTTGTCGCTGCATTCCCACAGATATTCGCAAGTATCTGTAAATCTTTTTTATTGTCCGCTAGTAGCACAATGTCGTCTGCGTACATCAGTCCGGGGACCTTCTGTTGCACCAATTTCTCCATTACGCATGTAGGATAAATCAAAACCTAATTTGCTTTTTTCCAGTTGTCTTTCTATACCCTTGACGTAAAGCTCGAACAACAATGGTGACAGAGGGCATCCTTGCTTCAATCCTTGGTGAATTCCCACCATTTCATTTCCTCTCCTACATTTTTTGTGCGCAAACAAACAGGGACGAAGAAAAGGAGACACAAGGACGAGCGCTTTCCAAGTTTCAGGAACCAGCTAACACCCGTGCTCTGCATTCACAGACCGCTATAATAGGCACCAGAACTGCTGGGTTGTTTAAGCCATAGTTCGGACAAGTAGAAAGAGGGCCGGAAGAACTAGAAATAAAATGAACTGAAGCATAAGTGCATAACTGTTGGTTTGCGCACAAAAATTTAAGAAAATGAATCTGTTCCAACTAGGCCGACTCGCAGTTATGCTTCAGTTCATTTCTAGTTCTTCCGGCCCTCTTTCTACTTGTCCGAACTATGGCTTAAACAACCCAGTAGTTCTGGTGCCTATTATAGCGGTCTGTGAATGCACAACACGGGTGTTAAGCTGGTTCCTGAAACTTGGAAAGCGCTCGTCCTTGTGTCTCCTTTTCTTCATCCCTGTTTGTTTGCGCACAAAAATTTATGAAAATGAATCTGTTCCAACTAGGCGGACTCGCAGTTATGCTTCAGTTCATTTCTAGTTCTTCCGACCCTCTTTCTACTTGTCCGAACTATGGCTTAAACAACCCAGTAGTTCTGCTGCTTATTATAGCGGTCTATGAATGCAGAACACGGGTGTTAAGCTGGTTCCTGAAACATGGAAAGCGCTCTTCCTTGTGTCTCCTTTTCTTCGTCTCTGTTTGTTTGCGCACAAAAATTTAAGAAAATGAATCTGTTCCAACTAGGCCGACTTGCAGCTATGCTTCAGTTCATTTCTAGTTCTTCCGGCCCTCTTTCTACTTGTCCGAACTATGGCTTAAACAACCCAGCAGTTCTGGTGCCTATTCTAGTGGTCTGTGATTGCAGAGCACGGGTGTTAAGCTGGTTCCTGAAACTTGGAAAGCGCTCGTCCTTGTGTCTCCTTTTCTTCGTCCCTGTTTGTTTGCGCACAAAAATTTAAGAAAATGAATCTGTTCTAATAAGGTCGACTCGCAGTTATGCTCCTTTTTTACCTTCCCATACCACTTGTACTTGGTTGTCTCTATATATCTCCCTCAGCAGCTCCAAGAAATCGTCATCTATGTCTTCGTATTGAAGAATATCCCACAACAATTCCCTGTCTACGTTGTCATAAGCTCCTTTAATATCTAGAGATGCTATCCATAAAGGTCTTTTCTGAGCTAATGAAATCTCTATGCACTGAGTTAGTACAAACATTTTGTCTTCTAAGCGTCTGCCTTGCCTGAACCCATTCTGTTTGTATTTTGTGAACCCAATACATCGTTTTTCTCCACCCACTTCGACAGTTCTAATTTTATGGCTTGCATTCCAATTCTATATATCGCCGACGTTACTGTAACTGGCCTGCAGGAGCTCGTCTTATCCTTATCTCCTTTGCCTTTGTAGATGAGATTCATCTTGCTTTCACGCCATCCAACGGGAATTTTCTTTGTTCTAATCACTTGCTCTAAGGCAATAGTCAGCAGTGCCTTGCTTTTTGGACCGAGGTTTTTCATTAGCTGTATTGGGATTTCATCGCGTCCTGCGGCCGTGTTGTTAGGGACATTTTCTGCAGCCTTTTTCCAATAAAAGCTTTCTATGCTAAATTTTTATCTCTCTGGCCTCTCTGCTGTTGCTGGATCTGTTCTCTGAACTACGCTTTTTCTCGTGCCAAAGTTATCCCTAATAACGTCTGTGATGTACCGCATCGCATCATCTCCTTCCTAGATGTTACCGTGTTCATCCCTTAAAGCCGTTTGCGAGTTTTTATTTGGAGCTCCGAGTGCTTTTATATGGTTCCAGAATCTTTTTCGAGCGCCTTTGTCTCTTTTGTGAATGTTATGCACCTAACGTTCACTTGCGCATTTATTTTCTCTTGCACGAGCTCACTCGCAACCCTTTTCTTTTCTCGGTATGTATTCCATCTAAGGAGCACCTCTTCTTCTTGTAATCCCAACTTTTTGGCTTCTCGATGAGCCCTAGATGCTTCTTTACGCTATTCTATAGCTTGTTTTATTTCCTTGTTCCACCACGTACGTGGTTCCTACGTACTATTACGTGGTTTATTACGTGGTATTACGTGGTTTTCCATACTATCGTATAATAATTTTGATTACGAGTTCCTAAATTATTTCAGAAGTTCTTAAAACGTCCTAATAAATCACGTGCTATGCGGCACTTACATGTCAGTGTTATTGTGGTCCTTCCGCATTGCACGGTGAAATAATGACATTTCTGCTCCGGGTTGTCTCCGTAGAATAGGTATGGCTCGTCGAAATTTGTCACGCAGCCAAACAGGGAGTTTAATTATTAGGAAAAAAATTCATAAAGCTTGCTGTGCCTTGGGTGGAACAGTGTTTGTGATTATGCACATGTCAGTGACACTTCACCTTGATACACTAGATACAAATGCAAGCATAAAATATTTCTTTACGTACTATCGTATAATAATTGATTACGAGTTCCTAAAAAATTTCAGAAGTTCTTAAATTGTCCTAATAAATCACGTGCGATGCGGCGCTTACATGCCAGAGTTATTGTGGTTCTTCCGCATTGCACGGTGAAATGATGGCATTTCTACTCAAGGTTGTCTCCGTAGAATATGCCTGGCTTGTCGAAATTTCTCACGCAGCAAACCAGGGAGTTTTATTATTACAAAAAATTCATAAAACTTGCCGTGCCTTGGGTGGAACATTGTTTGTGATTATGTACATGTCAATGACACTTCACCTTGATGAACTAGATACAAAGATAAGCGTAAAATATTTTTTCGTACTATCTTGTAATAATTTTGATTACCAGTTCCTAAATTATTTCTGATGTTCTTAAAACGTCCAAATAAATCACGTGCGATGCGGCGCTTACATGTCAGAGTTATTGTAGTTCTTTCGCATTGCACGGTGAAATACTGGCATTTCTGCTCAGAGTGGCCCCTGGAATAGGCCTGGCTTGTCGAACGTTATCACGCAGTAAAACAGGGAGTTTTATTATTACAAAAAATTCATAGAGCTTGCTGTGCCTAGGGTGGAACATTCTTTGTGCCTATGCACATATCAATGACACTTCACCTTGATGAACTAGATACAAAGATAAGCATAAAATATTTTTTTCGTACTATCTTATAATAATTTTGATTACGAGTTCCTAAATTATTTCAGATGTTCTTAAAACGTCCTAATAAATCCCGAGCGATGCGGCGCTTACGTGCCAGAGTTATTGTGGTTCTTCCGCATTGCACGGTGAAATAATGGCATTTCAGCTCAGGGTTGTCTCCGTAGAATATGCCTGGCTTGTCGAAATTTGTCATGCAGCAAAACCGGGAGTTTTATTATTACGAAAAAAATTCATAAAACTTGTCGTGCCTTGGGTGAAACAGTGTTTGTGATTATGCACATGTCAATGACACTTCAGCTTGATACACTAGATACAAATGCAAGCATTAAAAATTTTAGGTACAATGGTTTAATAATTTTGATTAGTGTAAGCCTGCTGCTAGAAGCGCTAGCTAATTTAATTGCTGCTCGGAGGGCTTATGATGGGTGTTTTTGTTGAACCTGGTCTCGCCAAGTGAAACTGCTGCGAAGCAAGGGAAGAGACAGCTAGCGTATTTTGTCAATGATCGTCGCTTGACCAGACAAATACAATGGGAGGATTAAGGGCCAGTGGTGGGCGCCCATCGCGGCGACGGTGCCGAGATTAGGCAGAGGCGCAGCTCATGACATGCCAATTATACCTGACACGTGGTGAGGCGAGTAGAGTCGCCTGGCACTGAGCAAACATAGAAGGTGCCTACCGAAGCCACTAGTACCCGAGAGTACACAAAGCGACCTAAAGAAGAGGGAATATCGGTGATTCGTCACGTACATCGCGTGCAGGCGACCTGACAGCAAAAGCTTCGATGTCCTTGACTGTCGCTGGCTCCTGATGTGCGTGTGCCGGGTGGGTAATGGGCACGGAGAGCGTGAACGCAGAGTGCATTATTCAAGACATGCACATTTTGCCTGGTAACTGCCTTTGACAACCCGTTTCGGAGACCGTGGCCAATTGACCATTGTGTAAAGCTTCTCTGAGCAAGCATTTACTGAATAGGGGTACATGAACCCAAAGTGTCGGTTGACAGGTTTCATTGCCGTATGCCCGCAGCTACAACGCTATCGCTTTTTCTAAGAAGTGCGAGCGGGGAAGGGGTCACACCAAGGAGAATCACCTTGGATTGCAGGTACTGCCTGCTTATTAGGATTTTATTGAACCCATTGTGCTGGGCGCTGTGACCTTGCCAGGGAGCACGCATGGTATACATCTGTCACCCCCCTCCCCCCTTTTTCTTGGAACGTTGTTTTATTTGTATGTTGTTTTGAGGGATAGGGAGAAAGATACCGTAAAAGGTGATAGAGGAAAGGGCGCTTGGAAGAAGCGCAATACTGGAAGCGCCGGTGAACAAGACGATCCTAGCACAGGATTCGTGATTGGTGCGTTGGCGGACCGGTCCTAGCCACTCGGTGGCGATTGGGTGGTATATGCTTGGGGCAGGGCACCGAAGGGTAGAAAACGTGGCCCCGTTGCCCCGTCCAAGCGTTCTGGACAAACTTCGGTGCTATGCACCATTGACTATGTGGATATAGGGTCGCCCTATGTGTACCAGTTCCGCCTTGTATGTGTACTTGCATTTGTAACTTCATGTAAATAATTGTAAATAGAATGTGTTTTTTTCTCGTCATCTCTGTGTCTATTTCAACTCAGCGAACCCGTCGCCGCTATTCTTAGCGGCAGAACGCCTCACTCGCGTACATCGTCTCTGGCGGTGCATCTCGGACGCCCAAGTGGAGGAGTGGAACCAAGAAGAACCTTTGAACTTTACTGGCGCAGCCGGCAGGATTGGTTCGCAGGAGAAAGACTGACGAGCCGAACGCAAGGAAGACATCGCCTCGGGCGAAGCAGGAAGTTACAACGGCAGCAAAAGCTCGATCTCTGATCGCCACCATCTACACGGACTTTGCAGCAGGAAGCTGTAGCGGCTGGAGGCCGCAGATTTCAGTGCATTCTCTGAAGACAACGAGGCGCGTCTGGTTTAAGGCAGCCCTCAACGACTTACCACCAGCGGACCGCAGAACCACCTTTCACGACACATGGAGAACCTGCCGACAACGGAGACACGCGGGCGAATGGGGTGAGTTGCTTTCGTCTCATTTTCGCTCGCTCCTGTTGTCCTGTTCGAGCCGGGGGAAATGTCGCTAGGCTGGTCGAGGGCACTTCAGAGGTACGTGTGGCCACAATGGATGAGCGACAGCGGCACGGGGACAGGTGACCTCTCGGAGGCAGAAATGCAGCGCGCTTTGAAATTGGCTCAGGAGTACCGCCAGCAGCTGGAACGTAAGCTAGAATTAGCTAAGCTAAATCAAGCGAGAGGTTTGCAGGAGGGCCAGCTGATTGAGGCAGAACGCGTGGCGTTGGTTGGCGCGTGCGATACCGGTCGTGTAGGCACGGTCGAAGTAGGGGCGGACATCGAGGAACTATGTGCGCTCGACGCAACGCAGGTCGTTGTGGGTTTTGAGGCGTCGGATCCGGGGTTTAGAGATGAGGAGAGCTCTCAGCGTTAGAGCGTGTATCTAAATGAGGAGCAGGATCCACAAGCTCAACTGATAGTTGCAGGCGCAGACCCGGCCGGTGATCCTTATTGCACTGCTGAGCTAACCACAACCGCGTCACCCCTCAGATCACCTGCTGTAATCGGGAGCGACCTCGAGCATGAGGTGCCTGACAGGGATGACAATGTGGTTCTCGAACCCGAGGTAGGTCGTATAGCTCAGCTTTTACCACCTGCCGGCGTGAATCACGCAATACAGCAGCAGGAGGCTGATAAAGGTCGCCTTCCGGACTCAGACGGGGTACAGCCGTGCGATGGCGGGCAGTACATGATTGGCCAGTGGAGTGAAGGTGCGGCGATACCGACAAGCACTAACGCGAGCAACGCGATCATGTTAGGTATGAGCGTGCCGCGCGCCGTGGTGAACATGGCACCGCGAGCACCAGCCGCGCTTTTCGGCGGCATGGGCGGCCGCACTTGCATCAGCAGGGCTGGGCAGCTGTCGAAATACGACAGAGTGTCTTACCACCGCTATAAGGAGGCACCACTAGCGGTCAGGGAGAGCTGCTGGCCACGCGAGTATTTCGGCAGTCGAGGTACCTGGGGTGCTCTTAGATCTGTGTTAGGTCGTGCAACGCACTGCGCACCGGAAGCTCGTCCGCAGCAGGGTATACGTGTGCTGCTGTGATCGAGGCCCCACATTTTTTGATACATTGTCGGTGCAGGTATTTGACTCCGGTGGTCAATGAACGAGCATAGAGGCTGCTTCCACTCGCAATACTTTAAGTAAGCCGGCAAAGGGGCGGCAATCTCGCCCAAATTTCACCAGGCCAATTTAATTGGGTCCCGAATGAGAGTGCCAGTTTAGGCACGTCACGGCTAGACCGCGATAAGGGGCGAGTGGTGAGACGGGGGCAACTTCAGTATGTGAAGTGCAGGACAATGGACACGGAGACATTATTTGTGTTGGTGCGCGCTTTCTATTGTTCTCGTTGTATTCTGCTTTAACGTTGTTTACGTCTTTGGGTATTCAAGTGGTGCATGACAAGTTGTGTGCACTGAGCTTTAGTTGATGCATAACTTGAATGCTTACCTGGGCTCTATGCTTTGTTGAGTAAGCGCCCGTGCTTACACGCGCTGCTTTGCAGTGCATTTTAAGCACGCGATTTTGATTTTGTTTCCGCGGAGTAGCGGAGTTTCGCAGTGTTGCACGAGTCTTTTCCTGAGTCTCGCTGTATTTTGTTGGTTTGTCTTGGTAGTCTAGCTTAGTGCTATGATACAACGTATTTGTAATTTTCGGAGCCCTGCTGCATCAGCGGAAAGGTTCATTTGTGGTTCGTTCTTCTTTTTTGTGTGTGTGTGCGTTAACTAGTGAAAAATGTGGCTTTTGGTTTCTTTACACCGCAGGTGTAGCACGCGTGACATGGTTAGTTCGGTAGAAAGGAGCTAGTCGTAATACTATAGAATGTTTACGGCACCCCTGTTGTTTTCCTTTTTTTTTTCTAAAGCTGCTGTTCAATTGCTATGTTACATGCAGCCGGCTTTTTGTGGTTTTGGCTGCGGCAACACTGTGGACAAGTTGTTGCCTAGTCTTGGGTTGGGGGTGTAAGCCTGCTGCTAGAAGCGCTAGCTAATTTAATTGCTGCTCGGAGGGCTTAAGATGGGTGTTTTTGTTGAACCTGGTCTCGCCAAGTGAAACTGCTGCGAAGAAACGGAAGAGACAGCTAGCGTATTTTGTCAATGATCTTCGCTTCACTAGAGAAATACAAAGGAAGAATTAAGGGCCAGTGGTGGGCGCCCATCGCGGCGACGGTGCCGAGATTAGGCAGAGGCGCAGCTCATGACATGCCAATTATACCTTACACGTGGTGAGGCGATTAGAGCCGGCTGGCACTGAGCAAACGTAGAAGGTGCGTACCGAAGCCACTGGTACCCGGCAGTACACAAAGCGACCTAAAGAAGAGGGAATATCGGTGATTCGTCACGTACATCGCGTGCAGGCGACCTGATAGCAAAAGCTTCGATGTCCGTGACTATCGCTGGCTCCTGATGTGCGCGTGGCGGGCGGGAAATGGGCACGGAGAGCGTGAACGCAGTGTGCATTATTCACCGCCTGCACATTTTGCATGGTAACCGCCTTTGACAACCCGTTTCGGAGACTGTGGCCAATTGACCATCGTGAAAAGTTTCTCTGAGCAAGCATTTGCTCAATAGGAGTACGTGAGCCCAAAGTGTCGGTCGACAGGTTTCATTGACGTATGCCCGCAGCTACTACGCTATCGGGTTTTCTAAGAAGTGCGAGCGGGGAAGGGGTCAATCACCTCGGCTTGCAGGTACTGCCTGCTTATTAGGATTTTATTGAACCCATTGTGCTGGGCGCTGTGGCTTTTCCAGGGTGCACGCATGGTATGCATCTGTCACCTCCCTCCCTCCTTTTTCTTGGAACGTTGTTTTATTTGTATGTTGTTTTGAGGGATAGGGAGAAAGATACCGTAAAAGGTGATAGAGGAAAAGGCGCTTGGAAGAAGCGCAATACTGGAAGCGCCGGCGAACAAGACGATCCTAGTACAGGATTCGTGATTGGTGCGTCGGCGGACCACTCATAGCCACTCGGTGGCGATTGGGTGGTAAACGCTTGGGGCGGGGCACCGAAGGGTAGAAAACGTGGCCCCGTTGCCCCATCCAAGCGTTCAGGACAAACTTCGGTGCTATGCACCATCGACTATATGGATATAGGGTCGCCCTATGTGTACCAGTTCCGTCTTGTATGTGTTTTGTATTTGTATTGTATATTCTTGCGAATAGTTGTGAATAGAAGTGTTTTCTTCTCTCAATCGTCATCGGTCTCTATTTCAACTCAGCGAACTTGTCGCCGCTCTTCGTAGCGGCAGAACTCCTCACTTGCGTACATCGTCTCTGGCGGTGCGTCTCGGACGCCCAAGTAGAGGAGTGGGTACAAGAAGAACCTGTCAACTTTACTATTAGAGTTCCTAAATGTTTTCACTTGTTCTTAAAACGTCCTAAAAGGTCACGTGCGATGAGGCGCTTACATGTCTGAGTTATTGTAGTTCTTTCGTATTGCCTGGTGTAATACTGGCATTTCTGCTGAGGGTCGTCTCCGTAGAATAGGCCTGGCTTGTCGAACGTTGTCACGCAGAAAACAGGGGGTTTAATTATTACGAAAAAAATTCATAAAGCTTGCTGTGTCTAGGGTGGAACAGTGTTTGTGATTATGCACATGTCAAAGACACTTCACCTTGATACACATGATACAAAGACAAGTACAAAATATTTCTTTCCGTGATATCGTATAATAATTTTGATTAAGAGTTCCTAAAAATTTCAGAAGTTCTTAAAACGTTCTAATAAATCACGTGCGATGTGGCGCTTACATGCCAGAGTTATGGTGGTTCTTCCGCAATGCACGGTGAAATAATGGCATTTCTGCTCAGGGTTGTCTCAGTAGAAAGTGCCTGGCTTGTCGAAATTTGTCACGCAGCAAAACAGGGAGTTTTATTACGAAAAAAAATTCATAAACTTGCCGTGCCTTGGGAGGAACAGTTTTTGTGATTATGCACATGTCAAAGACACTTCAACTTGATACACATGATTCAAAGAGAAGCATAAAATATTTCTTACCGTGCTATCGTATAATAATTTTGAATAAGAGTTCCTAAATTTTTTCAGTTGTTATTAAAACGTCCTAATAAATCACGTGCGATGCGGCGCTTACATTGTAGTTCTTTCGCAATGCACGGTAAAATACGGGCATTTCTGCTCACGGTTGTCTCCGTAGAATAGGACTGGCTTGTCGAACGTTGTCAGGCAGAAAACCGGGAGTTTTATTATTACGAAAAAAATTCATAAGGCTTGCTGTGCCTTGGCTGGAACATTCTTTGTGCCTATGTGCATGTCAGGCACTTCACATTGATACACATGATACAAAAACAAGCATAAAATATTTCTTTCCGTACTTTCGTACAATAATTTTGATTATGAGTTCCTAAACCATTTCACAAGTCCTTAAAATGTCCTAATAAATCACGTGCGATGCGGCGCTTACATTGTAGTTCTTTCGCATTGCACGGTAAAATACTGGCATTTCTGCTCAGGGTTTTCTCCGTAGAATTGACCTGGCTTGTCGAAATTTGTCACGCAACAAAACAGGAAGTTTTATTATTACAAAAAAATTCATAAAGCTTGCTGTGCCTAGGGTGGAACATTGTGCCTATGCACATATCAATGACACTTCACCTTGATGAACTAGATACAAAGATAAGCATAAAATATTTTTTCGCACTATTTTATAGTAATTTTGATTACGAGTTCCTAAATTATTTCAGAACTTCTTCAACGTCCTAATAAATCACGTGCGATGCGGCGCCTTAATGTCAGAGTTATTGTAGTTCTTTCGGATTGCATGGTGAAATAC
The DNA here is from genome assembly GCF_013339745.2 of Dermacentor silvarum. NCBI lineage: Eukaryota > Metazoa > Arthropoda > Arachnida > Ixodida > Ixodidae > Dermacentor > Dermacentor silvarum. The sequence goes on from NC_051154.1 coordinate 417,146,012, forward strand.
TGGCATTTCTGCTCCGAGTGGCCCCTAGAATAGGCCTGGCTTGTCGAGCGTTGTCACGCAGTAAAATAGGGAGTTTTATTATTACAATAAAAATTCATAAAGCTTGCTGTGCCTAGGTTGGAAGATTCTTTGTGCCTATGCACATATCAACGACACTTCACCTTGATGAACTAGATACAAATATAAGCATAAAATATTTCTTTTCGTTCTATCGTATAATAAATTTGATTGCGAGTTCCTAAAAATTTCAGAAGTTCTTAAAACGTTCCAATAAATCACGTGAGATGAGGCGCTTACATGCCAGAGTTATTGTGGTTCTTCCGCATTGCACGGTGAAATAATGGCATTTCTGCTCAGGGTTGTCTCAGTAGAATCTGCCTGGCTAGTCGAAATTTGTCACGCAGCAAAACATGGAGTTTTATTATTACGAAAAAAAATTCATAAACGTGCCGTGCCTTGGGAGGAACAGTTTTTGTGATTATGCACATGTCAAAGACACTTAACCTTGATACACATGATTCAAAGACAAGCATAAAATATTTCTTACCGTACTATCGTATAATAATTTTGATTATGAGTTCCTAAATCATTTCACAAGTCCTTAAAATGTCCTATTAAATCACGTGCGATGCGGCGCTTACATTGTAGTTCTTGCGCATTGCACGGTGAAATACTGGCATTTCTGCTCAGGCTTGTCTCCGTAGAATAGGCCTGGCTTGTCGAAATTTATCATGCAGCAAAACAGAGACTTTTATTATTACGAAAAAAATTCATAAGGCTTGCTGTGCCTTGGCTGGAACATTCTTTGTGCCTATGTGCATGTCAGGCACTTCACATTGATACACATGATACAAAGACAAGCATAAAATATATCTTTCCGTACTATCGTATAATAATTTTGATTATGAGTTCCTAAATCATTTCACAAGTCCTTAAAATGTCCTAATAAATCACGTGCGATGCGGCGCTTACATGACAGAGTTATTGTAGTTCTTTCGCATTGCACGGTGAAATACTGGCATTTCTGCTCCGAGTGGCCCCTAGAATAGGCCTGGCTTCTCGAACGTTGTCACGCAGTAAAACAGGGAGTTTTATTATTACAAAAAATTCATCAAGCTTGCTGTGCCTGGGGTGGAACATTCTTGGTGCCTATGCCCATATCAATGACACTTCACCTTGATACACCGTGTTTGTGATTATGCACATGTCAAAGACACTTCGCCTTGATACACATGATACAAAGACAAGCATAAAATATTTGTTTCCGTACTATCATATAATAATTTTGATTATGAGTTCTTAAATCATTTCACAAGTAATTAAAATGTCCTAATAAATCACGTGCGATGCGGTGCTTACATGTCAGAGTTTTTGTAGTTCTTTCGCATTGCATTGTGAAATACTGGCATTTCTGCTCAGGGTCGTCTCCGTAGAATAGGCCTGACTCGTCGAACGTTGTCACACAGCAAAACAGGGAGTTTTATTATTACAAAAAAATTCATCAAGCTTTCTGTGCCTAGGGTGGAACAGTGTTTGTGATTTTGCACATGTCAATGACACTTCAGCTTGAAACACTAGATACAAAGACAAGTATAAAAAAATGTGGTTGATCCCTCTTATATAGGAATCGGTATAGAACACGAAAGTGAAACGTGTCTTCACAGAAGTAGTGTAATGTTTATTGCACATTGATATATAATGTCTATTGGTGTTTTGTGGCTAAAGCGCCCTTAGGCGTTGATGCACCCACGCTGACGTCTGGTGGCACGTCTCCTCCATCACGACTACCAACGTCGATGACCATGAGCAACCGTCGTGCATATGGAAGCTGCACTACGCTGCACACGCTAGCACAACGCGAAAGACGAAGCACGTAACTGACACACTAATACAACGCGCAAGACAAAGCACGTAACTGAATCGTCACCGAGTCAAATCAGCGCGTACAGCGCGTCGTAATTGCAGCCTCCGCGATCAACTTCAGAAACATTTTCAGAGCTAATTGCAGAGGCCACGCTCCGCTGTGCTGAGTACGGTGAACGCCACCTAAGTGGCGTTGGTAGTGCTTCTTGATGCCAGCGTCCCTTCGAATGCTGGCATCGAGGCGTCGTAGCGCTGAGACCACCGAAGCGTTCACTGTCGGTGCGCGTTAGTGTCATAATGCAGTACTTCTCTTTTCTGCTCGTAGGCGGCGGCACCACCCCGAGCAAGAGCGCGGGTACACGGAGGAGTGTTAGATATATAAGGCGCGTCTGTGTAGCTCTCTGCAAATGCGTTTGTGGCGCAATGGGTTAAACGCTCGGCGATCTATCGTCGCGGAGCGAGAGGTCGTGGGTTCGATTTCCAAATTTTGCATGTTTGTGGAACTTTTTCTTCTGGTTTCTTTCTTTGTATTATGTTCTGTGACGTATTTCCGTGACGGAAATACGTCAGTGAAGTCTTGGTGGACCCCGGCATAAAACACTTTCGTGTTAAAATATTTCTTTTTCGTTCTATCGTACAATAATTTTAATGAAGAGGTCTTAAATTGTGTCACATGTTCTTTAAACGTCCTAATAAGTCATGTGCGGTGAGGCGCTTACATGTCTGAGTTATATTAGTTCTTTCGCATTGCACGGTGAAATACTGCCATTTCTGCTCAGGGTTGTCTCCATAGAATAGGCCTGGCTTGTCGAACGTTGTCACGCAGAAAACAGTGAGATTTAATATTACGAAGAAATTCATAAATCTTGCTGTGCCTAGGGTGGAAATGTGTTTGTGATTATGCACATGTCAAAGACACTTCAACTTGATACACATGATACAAAGACAAGCATAAAATATTTCTTTCCGTACTATCACATAATAATTTTGATTATGAGTTCTTAAATCATTTCACAAGTCCTTAAAATGTCCTAATAAATCACGTGCGATGCGGCGCTTACATGTCAGAGTTATTGTAGTTCTTTCGCACAGCACGCTGAAATACTGGCATTTCTGCTCAGGGTTGTCTCTGTAGAATTTGCCTGGCTTGTCGAAATTTGTCACGCAGCAAAACACGGAGTTTAATTATTACAAAAAAATTCATCAAGCTTTCTGTGCCTAGGGTGGAACAGTGTTTGTGATTATGCACATGTCAATGACACTTCAGCTTGATACACTAGATACAAAGACAAGTATAAAATATTTCTTTTTCGTTCTATCGTACAATAATTTTGATGAAGAGGTCTTAAATTGTGTCACATGTTCTTAAAACGTCCTAATAAGTCATGTGCGGTGAGGCACTTACATGTCTGAGTTATTGTAGTTCTTTCGCATTGCCCGGTGTAATACTGGCATTTCTGCTGAGGGTTGTCTCCGTAGAATAGGCCTGGCTTGTCGAACGTTGTCACGCAGAAAACAGGGATTTTTATTATTACGAAAAAAGTTCATAAAGCTTGCTGTGCCAAGGTGGAAATGTGTTTGTGATTATGCACATGTCAAAGACACTTCAACTTGATACACATGATACAAAGACAAGCATAAAATATTTGTTTCCATACTATCATATAATAATTTTGATTATGAGTTCTTAAATCATTTCACAAGTCCTTAAAATGTCCTAATAAATCACGTGCGATGCGGCGCTTACATGTCAGAGTTATTGTAGTTCTTTCGCATTGCACGCTGAAATACTGGCATTTCTGCTCAGGGTTGTCTCTGTAGAATTTGCCTGGCTTGTCGAAATTTGTCACGCAGCAAAACACAGAGTTTAATTATTACAAAAAATTCATCAAGCTTTCTGTGCCTAGGGAGGAACAGTGTTTGTGATTATGCACATGTCAATGACACTTCACCTTGATACATATGATACAAAGAAAAGCACAAAATATTTTTTTCCATACTATCATATAATAATTTTGATTATAAGTTCTTAAATCATTTCACAAGTAATTAAGATGTCCTAATAAATCACGTGCGATGCGGTGCTTACATGTCAGAGTTATTGTAGTTCTTTCGCATTGCACGGTGAAATACTGGCATTTCTGCTCAGGGTTGTCTCCATAGAATAGGCCTGGCTTGTCGAACGTTGTCACACAGAAAACAGTGAGTTTTAATATTACAAAAAAATTCATAAAGTTTGCTGTGCCTAGGGTGGAAATGTGTTTGTGATTATGCACATGTCAAAGACACTTCAACTTGATACACATGATACAAAGACAAGCATAAAATATTTGTTTCCGTACTATCATATAATAATTTTAATTATGAGTTCTTAAATCATTTCACAAGTCCTTAAAATGTCCTAATAAATCACGTGCGATGCGGCGCTTAGATGTCAGAGTTATTGTAGTTCTTTCGCATTGCACGGTGAAATACTGGCATTTCTGCTCAGGGTTGTCTCCGTAGAATAGGCCTGACTCGTCGAACGTTGTCACACAGCAAAACAGGGAGTTTTATTATTACAAAAAATTCATCAAGCTTTTTGTGCCTAGGGTGGAACAGTGTTTGTGATTATGCACATGTCAATGACACTTCAGCTTGATACACTAGATAGAAAGACAAGTATAAAATATTTCTTTTTCGTTCTATCACATAATAATTTTGATTATGAGTTCTTAAATCATTTCACACGTCCTAAAAATGTCCTAATAAATCACGTGCGATGCGGCGCTTACATGTCAGAGTTACTGTAGTTTTTTCGCATTGCACGCTGAAATACTGGCATTTCTGCTCAGGGTTGTCTCTGTAGAATTTGCCTGGCTTGTCGAAATTTGTCACGCAGCAAAACACGGAGTTTAATTATTACAAAAAATTCATCAAGCCTAGGGTGGAACAGTGTTTGTGATTATGCACATGTCAATGACACTTCAGCTTGATACACTAGATACAAAGACAAGTATAAGATATTTCTTTTTCGTTCTATCGTACAATCATTTTGATGAAGAGGTCTCAAATTGTGTCACATGTTCTTAAAACCTCCTAATTAGTCATGTGCGGTGAGGCGCTTACATGTCTGAGTTATTGTAGTTCTTTTGCATTGCCCGGTGTAATACTGGCATTTCTACTGAGGGTTGTCTCCGTAGAATAGGCCTGGCTTGTCGAACGTTGTCACGCAGAAAACAGGGATTTTTATTATTACGAAAAAGTTCATAAAGCTTGCTGTGCCAAGGGTGGAACAGTGTGATTATGCACATATCAATGACACTTCACCTTGATACATATGATACAAAGAAAAGTATAAAATATTTCTGTCCATACTATCATATAATAATTTTGATTATAAGTTTTTAAATCATTTCACAAGTAATTAAAATGTCCTAATAAATCACGTGCGATGCGGTGCTTACATGTCAGAGTTATTGTAGTTCTTTCGCATTGCACGGTGAAATACTGGCATTTCTGCTCAGGGTTGTCTCCATAGAATAGGCCTGGCTTGTCGAACGTTGTCACACAGAAAACAGTGAGTTTTAATATTACGAAAAAATTCATAAAGCTTGCTGTGCCTATGGTGGAAATGTGTTTGTGATCATGCACATGTCAAAAACACTTCAACTTGATACACATGATACAAAGACAAGCATAAAATATTTGTTTCCGTACTATCATATAATAATTTTGATTATGAGTTCTTAAATCATTTCACAAGTACTTAAAATGTCCTAATAAATCACGTGCGATGCGGCGCTTACATGTCAGAGTTATTGTAGTTCTTTCGCATTGCACGCTGAAATACTGGCATTTCTGCTCAGGGTTGTGTCTGTAGAATTTGCCGTGGCTTGTCGAAATTTGTCACGCATGCAAAACACGGAGTTTAATTATTACAAAAAATTCATCAAGCTTTCTGTGCCTAGGGTGGAACAGTGTTTGTGATTATGCACATGTCGATGACACTTCAGCTTGATACACTAGATACAAAGACAAGTATAAAACATTTCTTTTTCGTTCTATCGTACAATTTTGATGAAGAGGTCTTAAATTGTGTCACATGTTCTTAAACGTCCTAATAAGTCATGTGCGGTGAGGCGCTTACATGTCTGAGTTATTGTAGTTCTTTCGCATTGCCCGGTGTAATATTGGCATTTCTGTTGAGAGTTGTCTCCGTAGAATAGGCCTGGCTTGTCGAACGTTGTCCCGCAGCAAAACAGGGAGTTTTATTATTACGAAAAAAATTCATAAAACTTGTCATGCCTTGGGAGGAACAGTTTTTGTGATTATGCACATGTCAAAGACACTTCACCTTGATACACATGTTACAAATATAAGCATAAAGTATTTCTTTTTCGTACTATCGTATAATAAATTTGATTACGAGTTCCTATATAATTTCAGAAGTTCTTAAAACGTCCTAATAAATCACGTGCGATGTGGCGCTTACAAGCCAGAGTTATTGCGGTTCTTTCGCATTGGATGGTGAAATACTGGCATTTCTGCTCAGGGTCGTCTCCGTAGAATAGGGCTGGCTCGTCGAACGTTGTCACACCGCCAAACAGGGAGTTTTATTATTACAAAAAATTCATCAAGCTTTCTGTGCCTAGGGTGGAACAGTGTTTGTGATTATGCACATGTCGATGACACTTCAGCTTGATACACAAGATACAAAGACAAGTATAAAATATTTCTTTTTCGTTCTATCGTACAATAATTTGGATGAAGAGGTCTTAAATTGTGTCACATGTTCTTTAAACGTCCTAATAAGTCATGTGCGGTGAGGCGCTTACATGTCTGAGTTATATTAGTTCTTTCGCATTGCACGGTGAAATACTGGCATTTCTGCTCAGGGTTGTCTCCATTGAATAGGCCTGGCTTGTCGAACGTTGTCACGCAGAAAACAGTGAGTTTTAATATTACGAAAAAATTCATAAAGCTTGCTGTGCCTAGGGTGGAAATGTGTTTGTGATTATGCACATGTCAAAGACACTTCAACTTGATACACATGATACAAAGACAAGCATAAAATATTTCTTTCCGTACTATCACATAATAATTTTGATTATGAGTTCTTAAATCATTTCACAAGTCCTAAAAATGTCCTAATAAATCACGTGCGATGCGGCGCTTACATGTCAGAGTTACTGTAGTTCTTTCGCATTGCACGCTGAAATACTGGCATTTCTGCTCAGGGTTGTCTCTGTAGAATTTGCCTGGCTTGTCGAAATTTGTCACGCAGCAAAACACGGAGTTTAATTATTACAAAAAATTCATCAAGCCTAGGGTGGAACAGTGTTTGTGATTATGCACATGTCAATGACACTTCAGCTTGATACACTAGATACAAAGACAAGTATAAGATATTTCTTTTTCGTTCTATCGTACAATCATTTTGATGAAGAGGTCTCAAATTGTGTCACATGTTCTTAAAACCTCCTAATAAGTCATGTGCGGTGAGGCGCTTACATGTCTGAGTTATTGTAGTTCTTTTGCATTGCCCGGTGTAATACTGGCATTTCTACTGAGGGTTGTCTCCGTAGAATAGGCCTGGCTTGTCGAACGTTGTCACGCAGAAAACAGGGATTTTTATTATTACGAAAAAAGTTCATAAAGCTTGCTGTGCCAAGGGTGGAACAGTGTGATTATGCACATATCAATGACACTTCACCTTGATACATATGATACAAAGAAAAGCATAAAATATTTCTGTCCATACTATCATATAATAATTTTGATTATAAGTTTTTAAATCATTTCACAAGTAATTAAAATGTCCTAATAAATCACGTGCGATGCGGTGCTTACATGTCAGAGTTATTGTAGTTCTTTCGCATTGCACGGTGAAATACTGGCATTTCTGCTCAGGGTTGTCTCCATAGAATAGGCCTGGCTTGTCGAACGTTGTCACACAGAAAACAGTGAGTTTTAATATTACGAAAAAATTCATAAAGCTTGCTGTGCCTATGGTGGAAATGTGTTTGTGATTATGCACATGTCAAAGACACTTCAACTTGATACACATGATACAAAGACAAGCATAAAATATTTGTTTCCGTACTATCATATAATAATTTTGATTATGAGTTCTTAAATCATTTCACAAGTAATTAAAATGTCCTAATAAATCACGTGCGATGCGGTGCTTACATGTCAGAGTTATTGTAGTTCTTTCGCATTGCACGCTGAAATACTGGCATTTCTGCTCAGGGTTGTCTCTGTAGAATTTGCCTGGCTTGTCGAAATTTGTCACGCTGCAAAACACGGAGTTTAATTATTACAAAAAATTCATCAAGCTTTCTGTGCCTAGGGTGGAACAGTGTTTGTGATTATGCACATGTCAATGACACTTCAGCTTGATACACTAGATACAAAGACAAGTATAAAATATTTCTTTTTCGTTCTATCGTACAATAATTTTGATGAAGAGGTCTTAAATTGTGTCACATGTTCTTAAAACGTCCTAATAAGTCATGTGCGGTGAGGCGCTTACATGTCTGAGTTATTGTAGTTCTTTCGCATTGCCCGGTGTAATACTGGCATTTCTGCTGAGGGTTGTCTCCGTAGAATAGGCCTGGCTTGTCGAACGTTGTCACGCAGAAAACATGGATTTTTATGATTACGAAAAAGTTCATAAAGCTTGCTGTGCCAAGGGTGGAACAGTGTGATTATGCACATATCAATGACACTTCACCTTGATACATATGATACAAAGAAAAGCATAAAATATTTCTTTCCATACTATCATATAATAATTTTGATTATAAGTTCTTAAATCATTTCACAAGTAATTAAAATGTCCTAATAAATCACGTGCGATGCGGTGCTTACATGTCAGAGTTATTGTAGTTCTTTCGCATTGCACGGTGAAATACTGGCATTTCTGCTCAGGGTTGTCTCCATAGAATAGGCCTGGCTTGTCGAACGTTGTCACGCAGAAAACAGTGAGTTTTAATATTACGAAAAAATTCATAAAGCTTGCTGTGCCTAGGGTGGAAATGTGTTTGTGATTATGCACATGTCAAAGACACTTCAACTTGATACACATGATACAAAGACAAGCATAAAATATTTGTTTCCGTACTATCATATAATAATTTTGATTATGAGTTCTTAAATCATTTCACGAGTCCTTAAAATGTCCTAATAAATCACGTGCGATGCGGCGCTTACATGTCAGAGTTATTGTAGTTCTTTCGCATTGCATGGTGAAATACTGGCATTTCTGCTCAGGGTCGTCTCCGTAGAATAGGCCTGACTCGTCGAACGTTGTCACACAGCAAAACAGGGAGTTTTATTATTACAAAAAATTCATCAAGCTTTCTGTGCCTAGGGTGGAACAGTGTTTGTGATTTTGCACATGTCAATGACACTTCAGCTTGATGCACTAGATACAAAGACAAGTATAAAATATTTCTTTTTCGTTCTATCGTACAATAATTTGGATGAAGAGGTCTTAAATTGTGTCACATGTTCTTTAAACGTCCTAATAAGTCATGTGCGGTGAGGCGCTTACATGTCTGAGTTATATTAGTTCTTTCGCATTGCACGGTGAAATACTGGCATTTCTGCTCAGGGTTGTCTCCATAGAATAGGCCTGGCTTGTCGAACGTTGTCACGCAGAAAACAGTGAGTTTTAATATTACGAAAAAATTCATAAAGCTTGCTGTGCCTAGGGTGGAAATGTGTTTGTGATTATGCACATGTCAAAGACACTTCAACTTGATACACATGATACAAAGACAAGCATAAAATATTTCTTTCCGTACTATCACATAATAATTTTGATTATGAGTTCTTAAATCATTTCACAAGTCCTTAAAATGTCCTAATAAATCACGTGCGATGCGGCGCTTACATGTCAGAGTTATTGTAGTTCTTTCGCATTGCACGCTGAAATACTGGCATTTCTGCTCAGGGTTGTCTCTGTAGAATTTGCCTGGCTTGTCGAAATTTGTCACGCAGCAAAACACGGAGTTTAATTATTACAAAAAATTCATCAAGCCTAGGGTGGAACAGTGTTTGTGATTATGCACATGTCAATGACACTTCAGCTTGATACACTAGATACAAAGACAAGTATAAGATATTTCTTTTTCGTTCTATCGTACAATCATTTTGATGAAGAGGTCTCAAATTGTGTCACATGTTCTTAAAACCTCCTAATAAGTCATGTGCGGTGAGGCGCTTACATGTCTGAGTTATTGTAGTTCTTTTGCATTGCCCGGTGTAATACTGGCATTTCTACTGAGGGTTGTCTCCGTAGAATAGGCCTGGCTTGTCGAACGTTGTCACGCAGAAAACGGGGATTTTTTATTATTACGAAAAAAGTTCATAAAGCTTGCTGTGCCAAGGGTGGAACAGTGTGATTATGCACATATCAATGACACTTCACCTTGATACATATGATACAAAGAAAAGCATAAAATATTTCTGTCCATACTATCATATAATAATTTTGATTATAAGTTTTAAATCATTTCACAAGTAATTAAAATGTCCTAATAAATCACGTGCGATGCGGTGCTTACATGTCAGAGTTATTGTAGTTCTTTCGCATTGCACGGTGAAATACTGGCATTTCTGCTCAGGGTTGTCTCCATAGAATAGGCCTGGCTTGTCGAACGTTGTCACACAGAAAACAGTGAGTTTTAATATTACGAAAAAATTCATAAAGCTTGCTGTGCCTATGGTGGAAATGTGTTTGTGATTATGCACATGTCAAAGACACTTCAACTTGATACACATGATACAAAGACAAGCATAAAATATTTGTTTCCGTACTATCATATAATAATTTTGATTATGAGTTCTTAAATCATTTCACAAGTAATTAAAATGTCCTAATAAATCACGTGCGATGCGGTGCTTACATGTCAGAGTTATTGTAGTTCTTTCGCATTGCACGCTGAAATACTGGCATTTCTGCTCAGGGTTGTCTCTGTAGAATTTGCCTGGCTTGTCGAAATTTGTCACGCTGCAAAACACGGAGTTTAATTATTACAAAAAATTCATCAAGCTTTCTGTGCCTAGGGTGGAACAGTGTTTGTGATTATGCACATGTCAATGACACTTCAGCTTGATACACTAGATACAAAGACAAGTATAAAATATTTCTTTTTCGTTCTATCGTACAATAATTTTGATGAAGAGGTCTTAAATTGTGTCACATGTTCTTAAAACGTCCTAATAAGTAATGTGCGGTGAGGCGCTTACATGTCTGAGTTATTGTAGTTCTTTCGCATTGCCCGGTGTAATACTGGCATTTCTGCTGAGGGTTGTCTCCGTAGAATAGGCCTGGCTTGTCGAACGTTGTCACGCAGAAAACATGGATTTTTATTATTACGAAAAAGTTCATAAAGCTTGCTGTGCCAAGGGTGATTATGCACATATCAATGACACTTCACCTTGATACATATGATACAAAGAAAAGCATAAAATATTTCTTTCCATACTATCATATAATAATTTTGATTATAAGTTCCTAAATCATTTCACAAGTAATTAAAATGTCCTAATAAATCACGTGCGATGCGGTGCTTACATGTCAGAGTTATTGTAGTTCTTTCGCATTGCACGGTGAAATACTGGCATTTCTGCTCAGGGTTGTCTCCATAGAATAGGCCTGGCTTGTCAAACGTTGTCACGCTGAAAACAGTGAGTTTTAATATTACGAAAAAATTCATAAAGTTTGCTGTGCCTAGGGTGGAAATGTGTTTGTGATTATGCACATGTCAAAGACACTTCAACTTGATACACATGATACAAAGACAAGCATAAAATATTTGTTTCCGTACTATCATATAATAATTTTGATTATGAGTTCTTAAATCATTTCACGAGTCCTTAAAATGTCCTAATAAATCACGTGCGATGCGGCGCTTACATGTCAGAGTTTTTGTAGTTCTTTCGCATTGCATGGTGAAATACTGGCATTTCTGCTCAGGGTCGTCTCCGTAGAATAGGCCTGACTCGTCGAACGTTGTCACGCAGCAAAACAGGGAGTTTTATTATCACAAAAAAAATTCATCAAGCTTTCTGTGCCTAGGGTGGAACAGTGTTTGTGATTTTGCACATGTCAATGACACTTCAGCTTGATACACTAGATACAAAGACAAGTGTAAAATATTTCTTTTTCATTCTATCGTACAATAATTTGGATGAAGAGGTCTTAAATTGTGTCACATGTTCTTTAAACGTCCTAATAAGTCATGTGCGGTGAGGCGCTTACATGTCTGAGTTATATTAGTTCTATCGCATTGCACGGTGAAATACTGGCATTTCTGCTCAGGGTTGTCTCCATTGAATAGGCCTGGCTTGTCGAACGTTGTCACGCAGAAAACAGTGAGTTTTAATATTACGAAAAAATTCATAAAGCTTGCTGTGCCTAGGGTGGAAATGTGTTTGTGATTATGCACATGTCAAAGACACTTCAACTTGATACACATGATACAAAGACAAGCATAAAATATTTCTTTCCGTACTATCACATAATAATTTTGATTATGAGTTCTTAAATCATTTCACAAGTCCTTAAAATGTCCTATCACGTGCGATGTGGCGCTTACATGTCAGAGTTACTGTAGTTATTTCGCATTGCACGCTGAAATACTGGCATTTCTGCTCAGGGTTGTCTCTGTAGAATTTGCCTGGCTTGTCGAAATTTGTCACGCAGCAAAACACGGAGTTTATTATTACAAAAAATTCATCAAGCTTTCAGTGCCTAGGGTGGAACAGTGTTTGTGATTATGCACATGTCAATGACACTTCAGCTTGATACACTAGATACAAAGAAAGTATAAAATATTCTTTTTCGTTCTATCGTACAATAATTTGATGAAGAGGTCTTAAATTGTGTCACATGTTCTTAAAACGTCCTAATAAGTCATGTGCGGTGAGGCGCTTACATGTCTGAGTTATTGTAGTTCTTTTCGCATTGCACGGTGTAATACTGGTCATTTCTGCTGCAGGGTTGTCTCCGTAGAATAGGCCTGGCTTGTCGAACGTTGTCACGCAGAAAACAGGGATTTTATTATTACGAAAAAATTCATAAAGCTTGCTGTGCCAAGGGTGGAAATGTGTTTGATTATGCACATGTCAAAGACACTTCAACTTGATACACATGATACAAAGACAAGCATAAAATATTTCTTTCCAGTACTATCATATAATAATTTTGATTATGAGTTCTCAAATCATTTCACAAGTCCTTAAAATGTCCTAATTCATCTCGTGCGATGCGCCCACTTACATGTCAGAGTTATTGTAGTTTTTTCGCATTGCCCGGTGAATACTGGCATTTCTGCTCAGGGTCGTCTCCGTAGAATAGGCCTGGCTCGTCGAACGTTGTCACACAGCAAAACAGGGAGTTTTATTATTACAAAAAATTCATCAAGCTTTCTGTGCCTAGGGTGGAACAGTGTTTGTGATTATGCACATGTCGATGACACTTCAGCTTGATACACTAGATACAAAGACAAGTATAAAATATTTCTTTTTCGTTCTATCGTACAATAATTTTGATGAAGAGGTCTTAAATTGTGTCACATGTTCTTAAAACGTCCTAATAAGTCATGTGCGGTGAGGCGCTTACATGTCTGAGTTATTGTAGTTCTTTCGCATTGCCCGGTGTAATACTGGCATTTCTGCTGAGGGTTGTCTCCGTAGAATAGGCCTGGCTTGTCGAACGTTGTCACGCAGAAAACATGGATTTTTATTATTACGAAAAAAGTTCATAAAGCTTGCTGTGCCAAGGGTGGAACAGTGTGATTATGCACATATCAATGACACTTCACCTTGATACATATGATACAAAGAAAAGCATAAAATATTTCTTTCCATACTATCATATAATAATTTTGATTATAAGTTCCTAAATCATTTCACAAGTCCTTAAAATGTCCTAATAAATCACGTGCGATGCGGTGCTTACATGTCAGAGTTATTGTAGTTCTTTCGCATTGCACGGTGAAATACTGGCATTTCTGCTCAGGGTTGTCTCCATAGAATAGGCCTGGCTTGTCGAACGTTGTCACGCTGAAAACAGTGAGTTTTAATATTACGAAAAAATTCATAAAGTTTGCTGTGCCTAGGGTGGAAATGTGTTTGTGATTATGCACATGTCAAAGACACTTCAACTTGATACACATGATACAAAGACAAGCATAAAATATTTGTTTCCGTACTATCATATAATAATTTTGATTATGAGTTCTTAAATCATTTCACGAGTCCTTAAAATGTCCTAATAAATCACGTGCGATGCGGCGCTTACATGTCAGAGTTATTGTAGTTCTTTCGCATTGCACGCTGAAATACTGGCATTTCTGCTCAGGGTTGTCTCTGTAGAATTTGCCTGGCTTGTCGAAATTTGTCACGCAGCAAAACACGGAGTTTAATTATTACAAAAAATTCATCAAGCCTAGGGTGGAACAGTGTTTATGATTATGCACATGTCAATGACACTTCAGCTTGATACACTAGATACAAAGACAAGTATAAGATATTTCTTTTTCGTTCTATCGTACAATCATTTTGATGAAGAGGTCTCAAATTGTGTCACATGTTCTTAAAAGCTCCTAATAAGTCATGTGCGGTGAGGCGCTTACATGTCTGAGTTATTGTAGTTCTTTTGCATTGCCCGGTGTAATACTTGCATTTCTACTGAGGGTTGTCTCCGTAGAATAGGCCTGGCTTGTCGAACGTTGTCACGCAGAAAACAGGGATTTTTATTATTGCGAAAAAAGTTCATAAAGCTTGCTGTGCCAAGGGTGGAACAGTGTGATTATGCACATATCAATGACACTTCACCTTGATACATATGATACAAAGAAAAGCATAAAATATTTCTGTCCATACTATCATATAATAATTTTGATTATAAGTTTTTAAATCATTTCACAAGTAATTAAAATGTCCTAATAAATCACGTGCGATGCGGTGCTTACATGTCAGAGTTATTGTAGTTCTTTCGCATTGCACGGTGAAATACTGGCATTTCTGCTCAGGGTTGTCTCCATAGAATAGGCCTGGCTTGTCGAACGTTGTCACACAGAAAACAGTGAGTTTTAATATTACGAAAAAATTCATAAAGCTTGCTGTGCCTATGGTGGAAATGTGTTTGTGATTATGCACATGTCAAAGACACTTCAACTTGATACACATGATACAAAGACAAGCATAAAATATTTGTTTCCGTACTATCATATAATAATTTTGATTATGAGTTCTTAAATCATTTCACAAGTAATTAAAATGTCCTAATAAATCACGTGCGATGCGGTGCTTACATGTCAGAGTTATTGTAGTTCTTTCGCATTGCACGCTGAAATACTGGCATTTCTGCTCAGGGTTGTCTCTGTAGAATTGCCTGGCTTGTCGAAATTTGTCACGCTGCAAAACACGGAGTTTATTATTACAAAAAATTCATCAAGCTTTCTGTGCCTAGGGTGGAACAGTGTTTGTGATTATGCACATGTCAATGACACTTCAGCTTGATACACTAGATACAAAGACAAGTATAAAATATTTCTTTTTCGTTCTATCGTACAATAATTTTGATGAAGAGGTCTTAAATTGTGTCACAAGTCTTTAAAATGTCCTAATAAGTAATGTGCGGTGAGGCGCTTACATATCAGAGTTATTGTAGTTCTTTCGCATTGCCCGGTGTAATACTGGCATTTCTGCTGAGGGTTGTCTCCGTAGAATAGGCCTGGCTTGTCGAACGTTGTCACGCAGAAAACACGGATTTTTATTATTACGAAAAAATTCATAAAGCTTGCTGTGCCAAGGGTGATTATGCACATATCAATGACACTTCACCTTGATACATATGATACAAAGAAAAGCATAAAATATTTCTTTCCATACTATCATATAATAATTTTGATTATAAGTTCCTAAATCATTTCAGAAGTAATTAAAATGTCCTAATAAATCACGTGCGATGCGGTGCTTACATGTCAGAGTTATTGTAGTTCTTTCGCATTGCACGGTGAAATACTGGCATTTCTGCTCAGGGTTGTCTCCATTGAATAGGCCTGGCTTGTCGAACGTTGTCACGCAGAAAACAGTGAGTTTTAATATTACGAAAAAATTCATAAAGCTTGCTGTGCCTAGGGTGGAAATGTGTTTGTGATTATGCACATGTCAAAGACACTTCAACTTGATACACATGATACAAAGACAAGCATAAAATATTTCTTTCCGTACTATCACATAATAATTTTGATTATGAGTTCTTAAATCATTTCACAAGTCCTTAAAATGTCCTATCACGTGCGATGTGGCGCTTACATGTCAGAGTTACTGTAGTTATTTCGCATTGCACGCTGAAATACTGGCATTTCTGCTCAGGGTTGTCTCTGTAGAATTTGCCTGGCTTGTCGAAATTTGTCACGCAGCAAAACACGGAGTTTATTTATTACAAAAAATTCATCAAGCTTTCAGTGCCTAGGGTGGAACAGTGTTTGTGATTATGCACATGTCAATGACACTTCAGCTTGATACACTAGATACAAAGAAAGTATAAAATATTTTTTTTTCGTTCTATTGTACAACAATTTTGATGAAGAGGTCTTAAATTGTGTCACATGTTCTTAAAACGCCCTAAAAGTCATGTGCGATGAATCGCTTACATGTCTGAGTTGTAGTTCTTTCGCATTGCCCGGTGGAATACTGGCATTTCTGCTAAGGGTTGTCTCCGTAGAATAGGCCTGGCTTGTCTAAATTTGCCATGCAGCAAAACAGGGAGTTTTATTATTACGAAAAAAATTCATAAAACTTGTCATGCCTTGGGAGGAACAGTTTTTGTGATTATGCACATGTCAAAGACACTTCACCTTGATACACATGCTACAAATATAAGCATAAAGTATTTCTTTTTCGTACTATCGTATAATAAATTGATTACGAGTTCCTATATAATTTCAGAAGTTCTTAAAACGTCCTAATAAATCACGTGCGATGTGGCGCTTACAAGCCAGAGTTATAGCGGTTCTTTCGCATTGGATGGTGAAATACTGGCATTTCTGCTCAGGGTCGTCTCCGTAGAATAGGGCTGGCTCGTCGAACGTTGTCACACCGCCAAACAGGGAGTTTTATTATTACAAAAAATTCATCAAGCTTTCTGTGCCTAGGGTGGAACAGGTGTTTGTGATTATGCACATGTCGATGACACTTCAGCTTGATACACAAGATACAAAGACAAGTATAAAATATTTCTTTTTCGTTCTATCGTACAATAATTTGGATGAAGAGGTCTTAAATTGTGTCACATGTTCTTTAAACGTCCTAATAAGTCATGTGCGGTGAGGCGCTTACATGTTTGAGTTATTGTAGTTCTTTTGCATTGCCCGGTGTAATACTGGCATTTCTACTGAGGGTTGTCTCCGTAGAATAGGCCTGGCTTGTCGAACGTTGTCACGCAGAAAACAGGGATTTTTATTATTACGAAAAAAGTTCATAAAGCTTGCTGTGCCAAGGGTGGAACAGTGTGATTATGCACATATCAATGACACTTCACCTTGATACATATGATACAAAGAAAAGCATAAAATATTTCTGTCCATACTATCCTATAATAATTTTGATTATAAGTTTTTAAATCATTTCACAAGTAATTAAAATGTCCTAATAAATCACGTGCGATGCGGTGCTTACATGTCAGAGTTATTGTAGTTCTTTCGCATTGCACGGTGAAATACTGGCATTTCTGCTCAGGGTTGTCTCCATAGAATAGGCCTGGCTTGTCGAACGTTGTCACACAGAAAACAGTGAGTTTTAATATTACGAAAAAATTCATAAAGCTTGCTGTGCCTATGGTGGAAATGTGTTTGTGATTATGCACATGTCAAAGACACTTCAACTTGATACACATGATACAAAGACAAGCATAAAATATTTGTTTCCGTACTATCATATAATAATTTTGATTATGAGTTCTTAAATCATTTCACAAGTAATTAAAATGTCCTAATAAATCACGTGCGATGCGGTGCTTACATGTCAGAGTTATTGTAGTTCTTTCGCATTGCACGCTGAAATACTGGCATTTCTGCTCAGGGTTGTCTCTGTAGAATTTGCCTGGCTTGTCGAAATTTGTCACGCTGCAAAACACGGAGTTTAATTATTACAAAAAATTCATCAAGCTTTCTGTGCCTAGGGTGGAACAGTGTTTGTGATTATGCACATGTCAATGACACTTCAGCTTGATACACTAGATACAAAGACAAGTATAAAATATTTCTTTTTCGTTCTATCGTACAATAATTTTGATGAAGAGGTCTTAAATTGTGTCACATGTTCTTAAAACGTCCTAATAAGTAATGTGCGGTGAGGCGCTTACATGTCTGAGTTATTGTAGTTCTTTCGCATTGCCCGGTGTAATACTGGCATTTCTGCTGAGGGTTGTCTCCGTAGAATAGGCCTGGCTTGTCGAACGTTGTCACGCAGAAAACATGGATTTTTATTATTACGAAAAAGTTCATAAAGCTTGCTGTGCCAAGGGTGATTATGCACATATCAATGACACTTCACCTTGATACATATGATACAAAGAAAAGCATAAAATATTTCTTTCCATACTATCATATAATAATTTTGATTATAAGTTCCTAAATCATTTCAGAAGTAATTAAAATGTCCTAATAAATCACGTGCGATGCGGTGCTTACATGTCAGAGTTATTGTAGTTCTTTCGCATTGCACGGTGAAATACTGGCATTTCTGCTCAGGGTTGTCTCCATAGAATAGGCCTGGCTTGTCAAACGTTGTCACGCTGAAAACAGTGAGTTTTAATATTACGAAAAAATTCATAAAGTTTGCTGTGCCTAGGGTGGAAATGTGTTTGTGATTATGCACATATCAATGACACTTCACCTTGATACATATGATACAAAGAAAAGCATAAAATATTTCTTTCCATACTATCATATAATAATTTTGATTATAAGTTCCTAAATCATTTCAGAAGTAATTAAAATGTCCTAATAAATCACGTGCGATGCGGCGCTTACATGTCAGAGTTTTTGTAGTTCTTTCGCATTGCATGGTGAAATACTGGCATTTCTGCTCAGGGTCGTCTCCGTAGAATAGGCCTGACTCGTCGAACGTTGTCACGCAGCAAAACAGGGAGTTTTATTATCACAAAAAAAATTCATCAAGCTTTCTGTGCCTAGGGTGGAACAGTGTTTGTGATTTTGCACATGTCAATGACACTTCAGCTTGATACACTAGATACAAAGACAAGTGTAAAATATTTCTTTTTCATTCTATCGTACAATAATTTGGATGAAGAGGTCTTAAATTGTGTCACATGTTCTTTAAACGTCCTAATAAGTCATGTGCGGTGAGGCGCTTACATGTCTGAGTTATATTAGTTCTATCGCATTGCACGGTGAAATACTGGCATTTCTGCTCAGGGTTGTCTCCATTGAATAGGCCTGGCTTGTCGAACGTTGTCATGCAGAAAACAGTGAGTTTTAATATTACGAAAAAATTCATAAAGCTTGCTGTGCCTAGGGTGGAAATGTGTTTGTGATTATGCACATGTCAAAGACACTTCAACTTGATACACATGATACAAAGACAAGCATAAAATATTTCTTTCCGTACTATCGCATAATAATTTTGATTATGAGTTCTTAAATCATTTCACAAGTCCTTAAAATGTCCTATCACGTGCGATGTGGCGCTTACATGTCAGAGTTACTGTAGTTATTTCGCATTGCACGCTGAAATACTGGCATTTCTGCTCAGGGTTGTCTCTGTAGAATTTGCCTGGCTTGTCGAAATTTGTCACGCAGCAAAACACGGAGTTTATTTATTACAAAAAATTCATCAAGCTTTCAGTGCCTAGGGTGGAACAGTGTTTGTGATTATGCACATGTCAATGACACTTCAGCTTGATACACTAGATACAAAGAAAGTATAAAATATTTCTTTTTCGTTCTATTGTACAACAATTTTGATGAAGAGGTCTTAAATTGTGTCACATGTTCTTAAAACGCCCTAAAAGTCATGTGCGATGAATCGCTTACATGTCTGAGTTGTAGTTCTTTCGCATTGCCCGGTGGAATACTGGCATTTCTGCTAAGGGTTGTCTCCGTAGAATAGGCCTGGCTTGTCTAAATTTGCCATGCAGCAAAACAGGGAGTTTTATTATTACGAAAAAAATTCATAAAACTTGTCATGCCTTGGGAGGAACAGTTTTTGTGATTATGCACATGTCAAAGACACTTCACCTTGATACACATGTTACAAATATAAGCATAAAGTATTTCTTTTTCGTACTATCGTATAATAAATTTGATTACGAGTTCCTATATAATTTCAGAAGTTCTTAAAACGTCCTAATAAATCACGTGCGATGTGGCGCTTACAAGCCAGAGTTATTGCGGTTCTTTCGCATTGGATGGTGAAATACTGGCATTTCTGCTCAGGGTCGTCTCCGTAGAATAGGGCTGGCTCGTCGAACGTTGTCACACCGCCAAACAGGGAGTTTTATTATTACAAAAAATTCATCAAGCTTTCTGTGCCTAGGGTGGAACAGTGTGATTATGCACATGTCGATGACACTTCAGCTTGATACACAAGATACAAAGACAAGTATAAAATATTTCTTTTTCGTTCTATCGTACAATAATTTGGATGAAGAGGTCTTAAATTGTGTCACATGTTCTTAAAACGTCCTAATAAGTAATGTGCGGTGAGGCGCTTACATGTCTGAGTTATTGTAGTTCTTTCGCATTGCCCGGTGTAATACTGGCATTTCTGCTGAGGGTTGTCTCCGTAGAATAGGCCTGGCTTGTCGAACGTTGTCACGCAGAAAACATGGATTTTTATTATTACGAAAAAGTTCATAAAGCTTGCTGTGCCAAGGGTGATTATGCACATATCAATGACACTTCACCTTGATACATATGATACAAAGAAAAGCATAAAATATTTCTTTCCATACTATCATATAATAATTTCGATTATAAGTTCCTAAATCATTTCACAAGTAATTAAAATGTCCTAATAAATCACGTGCGATGCAGTGCTTACATGTCAGAGTTATTGTAGTTCTTTCGCATTGCACGGTGAAATACTGGCATTTCTGCTCAGGGTTGTCTCCATAGAATAGGCCTGGCTTGTCGAACGTTGTCACGCAGAAAACAGTGAGTTTTAATATTACGAAAAAATTCATAAAGCTTGCTGTGCCTAGGGTGGAAATGTGTTTGTGATTATGCACATGTCAAAGACACTTCAACTTGATACACATGATACAAAGACAAGCATAAAATATTTGTTTCCGTACTATCATATAATAATTTTGATTATGAGTTCTTAAATCATTTCACAAGTCCTTAAAATGTCCTAATAAATCACGTGCGATGCGGCGCTTACATGTCAGAGTTATTGTAGTTCTTTCGCATTGCATGGTGAAATACTGGCATTTCTGCTCAGGGTCGTCTCCGTAGAATAGGCCTGGCTCGTCGAACGTTGTCACACAGCAAAACAGGGAGTTTTATTATTACAAAAAATTCATCAAGCTTTCTGTGCCTAGGGTGGAACAGTGTTTGTGATTATGCACATGTCGATGACACTTCAGCTTGATACACTAGATACAAAGACAAGTATAAAATATTTCTTTTTCGTTCTATCGTACAATAATTTTGATGAAGAGGTCTTAAATTGTGTCACATGTTCTTAAAACGTCCTAATAAGTCATGTGCGGTGAGGCGCTTACATGTCTGAGTTATTGTAGTTCTTTCGCATTGCACGGTGAAATACTGGCATTTCTGCTCAGGGTTGTCTCCGTAGAATAGGCCTGGCTTGTCGAACGTTGTCACGCAGAAAACAGTGAGTTTTATATTACGAAAAAATTCATAAAGCTTGCTGTGCCTAGGGTGGAAATGTGTTTGTGATTATGCACATGTCAAGGACACTTCACCTTGATACATATGATACAAAGGAAAGCATAAAATATTTCTTTCCATACAATCATATAATAATTTTGATTATAAGTTTTTAAATCATTTCACAAGTAATTAAAATGTCCTAATAAATCACGTGCGATGCGGTGCTTACATGTCAGAGTTATTGTAGTTCTTTCGCATTGCACGGTGAAATACTGGCATTTCTGCTCAGGGTTGTCTCCATAGAATAGGCCTGGCTTGTCGAACGTTGTCACACAGAAAACAGTGAGTTTTAATATTACGAAAAAATTCATAAAGCTTGCTGTGCCTATGGTGGAAATGTGTTTGTGATTATGCACATGTCAAAGACACTTCAACTTGATACACATGATACAAAGACAAGCATAAAATATTTGTTTCCGTACTATCATATAATAATTTTGATTATGAGTTCTTAAATCATTTCACAAGTAATTAAAATGTTCTAATAAATCACGTGCGATGCGGTGCTTACATGTCAGAGTTATTGTAGTTCTTTCGCATTGCACGCTGAAATACTGGCATTTCTGCTCAGGGTTGTCTCTGTAGAATTTGCCTGGCTTGTCGAAATTTGTCACGCTGCAAAACACGGAGTTTAATTATTACAAAAAATTCATCAAGCTTTCTGTGCCTAGGGTGGAACAGTGTTTGTGATTATGCACATGTCAATGACACTTCAGCTTGATACACTAGATACAAAGACAAGTATAAAATATTTCTTTTTCGTTCTATCGTACAATAATTTTGATGAAGAGGTCTTAAATTGTGTCACATGTTCTTAAAACGTCCTAATAAGTAATGTGCGGTGAGGCGCTTACATATCTGAGTTATTGTAGTTCTTTCGCATTGCCCGGTGTAATACTGGCATTTCTGCTGAGGGTTGTCTCCGTAGAATAGGCCTGGCTTGTCGAACGTTGTCACGCAGAAAACATGGATTTTTATTATTACGAAAAAGTTCATAAAGCTTGCTGTGCCAAGGGTGATTATGCACATATCAATGACACTTCACCTTGATACATATGATACAAAGAAAAGCATAAAATATTTCTTTCCATACTATCATATAATAATTTTGATTATAAGTTCCTAAATCATTTCAGAAGTAATTAAAATGTCCTAATAAATCACGTGCGATGCGGTGCTTACATGTCAGAGTTATTGTAGTTCTTTCGCATTGCACGGTGAAATACTGGCATTTCTGCTCAGGGTTGTCTCCATAGAATAGGCCTGGCTTGTCAAACGTTGTCACGCTGAAAACAGTGAGTTTTAATATTACGAAAAAATTCATAAAGTTTGCTGTGCCTAGGGTGGAAATGTGTTTGTGATTATGCACATATCAATGACACTTCACCTTGATACATATGATACAAAGAAAAGCATAAAATATTTCTTTCCATACTATCATATAATAATTTTGATTATAAGTTCCTAAATCATTTCAGAAGTAATAAAATGTCCTAATAAATCACGTGCGATGCGGCGCTTACATGTCAGAGTTTTTGTAGTTCTTTCGCATTGCACTGGTGAAATACTGGCATTTCTGCTCAGGGTTGTCTCAGTAGAATAGGCCTGGCTTGTCGAACGTTGTCACAGCAGAAAACAGGGAGTTTTATTATACGAAAAAATTCATAAAGCTTTCTGTGCCTATGGTGGAACAGTGTTGTGATTATGCACATGTCAATGACACTTCAACTTGATACACTAGATACAAAGACAAGCATAAAATATTTCTTTTCCGTACTATCAGTATAATAATTTTGATGATAGAGGTTCTTAAATCATGTGTCACAGTTCTTAAACTGTCCTAATAAGTCACGTGCGGTGAGGCGCTTACATGTCTGAGTTATGGTAGTTCTTTAGCATTGCACGGTGAAATACTGGCATTTCTGCTCAGGGTTGTCTCCATAGAATAGGCCTGGCTTGTCGAACGTTGTCACGCAGAAAACAGTGAGTTTTAATTATACGAAAAAATTCATAAAGCTTGCTGTGCCTAGGGTGGAAAATGTGTTTGTGATTATGCACATGTCAAAGACACTTCAACTTGATACACTTGATACAAAGACAAGCATAAAATATTTCTTTCCGTACTATCACATAATAATTTTGATTATGAGTTCTTAAATCATTTCACAAGTCCTTAAAATGTCCTATCACGTGCGATGTGGCGCTTACATGTCAGAGTTACTGTAGTTATTTCGCATTGCACGCTGAAATACTGGCATTTCTGCTCAGGGTTGTCTCTGTAGAATAGGCCTGGCTTGTCGAACGTTGTCACACCGCAAAACAGGGAGTTTTATTATTACAAAAAATTCATCAAGCTTTCTGTGCCTAGGGTGGAACAGTGTGATTATGCACATGTCGATGACACTTCAGCTTGATACACAAGATACAAAGACAAGTATAAAATATTTCTTTTTCGTTCTATCGTACAATAATTTGATGAAGAGGTCTTAAATTGTGTCACATGTTCTTAAACGTCCTAATAAGTCATGTGCGGTGAGGCGCTTACATGTCTGAGTTATGTAGTTCTTTTCGCATTGCCCGGTGTAATACTGGCATTTCTACTGAGGGTTGTCTCCGTAGAATAGGCCTGGCTTGTCGAACGTTGTCACGCAGAAAACAGGGATTTTTATTATTACGAAAAAAGTTCATAAAGCTTGCTGTGCCAAGGGTGGAACAGTGTGATTATGCACATATCAATGACACTTCACCTTGATACATATGATACAAAGAAAAGCATAAAATATTTCTGTCCATACTATCCTATAATAATTTTGATTATAAGTTTTTAAATCATTTCACAAGTAATTAAAATGTCCTAATAAATCACGTGCGATGCGGTGCTTACATGTCAGAGTTATTGTAGTTCTTTCGCATTGCACGGTGAAATACTGGCATTTCTGCTCAGGGTTGTCTCCATAGAATAGGCCTGGCTTGTCGAACGTTGTCACACAGAAAACAGTAAGTTTTAATATTACGAAAAAATTCATAAAGCTTGCTGTGCCTATGGTGGAAATGTGTTTGTGATTATGCACATGTCAAAGACACTTCAACTTGATACACATGATACAAAGACAAGCATAAAATATTTGTTTCCGTACTATCATATAATAATTTTGATTATGAGTTCTTAAATCATTTCACAAGTAATTAAAATGTCCTAATAAATCACGTGCGATGCGGTGCTTACATGTCAGAGTTATTGTAGTTCTTTCGCATTGCACGCTGAAATACTGGCATTTCTGCTCAGGGTTGTCTCTCTAGAATTTGCCTGGCTTGTCGAAATTTGTCACGCCGCAAAACACGGAGTTTAATTATTACAAAAAATTCATCAAGCTTTCTGTGCCTAGGGTGGAACAGTGTTTGTGATTATGCACATGTCAATGACACTTCAGCTTGATACACTAGATACAAAGACAAGTATAAAATATTTCTTTTTCGTTCTATCGTACAATAATTTTGATGAAGAGGTCTAAATTGTGTCACATGTTCTTAAAACGTCCTAATAAGTAATGTGCGGTGAGGCGCTTACATGTCTGAGTTATTGTAGTTCTTTCGCATTGCCCGGTGTAATACTGGCATTTCTGCTGAAGGTTGTCTCCGTAGAATAGGCCTGGCTTGTCGAACGTTGTCACGCAGAAAACATGGATTTTTATTATTACGAAAAAAGTTCATAAAGCTTGCTGTGCCAAGGGGAGTGATTATGCACATATCAATGACACTTCACCTTGATACATATGATACAAAGAAAAGCATAAAATATTTCTTTCCGTACTATCATATAATAATTTTGATTATAAGTTCTTAAATCATTTCACAAGTAATTAAAATGTCCTAATAAATCACGTGCGATGCGGTGCTTACATGTCAGAGTTATTGTAGTTCTTTCGCATTGCACGGTGAAATACTGGCATTTCTGCTCAGGGTTGTCTCCATAGAATAGGCCTGGCTTGTCGAACGTTGTCACGCAGAAAACAGTGAGTTTTAATATTACGAAAAAATTCATAAAGCTTGCTGTGCCTAGGGTGGAAATGTGTTTGTGATTATGCACATGTCAAAGACACTTCAACTTGATACACATGATACAAAGACAAGCATAAAATATTTCTTTCCGTACTATCATATAATAATTTTGATTATGAGTTCTTAAATCATTTCACAAGTCCTTAAAATGTCCTAATAAATCACGTGCGATGCGGCGCTTACATGTCAGAGTTATTGTAGTTCTTTCGCATTGCACGCTGAAATACTGGCATTTCTGCTCAGGGTTGTCTCTGTAGAATTTGCCTGGCTTGTCGAAATTTGTCACGCAGCAAAACACGGAGTTTAATTATTACAAAAAATTCATCAAGCTTTCTGTGCCTAGGGTGGAACAGTGTTTGTGATTATGCACATGTCAATGACACTTCAGCTTGATACACTAGATACAAAGACAAGTATAAAATATTTCTTTTTCGTTCTATCGTACAATAATTTTGATGAAGAGGTCTTAAATTGTGTCACATGTTCTTAAAACGCCCTAAAAGTCATGTGCGGTGAGGCGCTTACATGTCTGAGTTATTGTAGTTCTTTCGCATTGCACGGTGAAATACTGGCATTTCTGCTCAGGGTTGTCTCCATAGAATAGGCCTGGCTTGTCGAACGTTGTCACGCAGAAAACAGTGAGTTTTAATATTACGAAAAAATTCATAAAGCTTGCTGTGCCTAGGGTGGAAATGTGTTTGTGATTATGCACATGTCAAAGACACTTCAACTTGATACACATGATACAAAGACAAGCATAAAATATTTCTTTCCGTACTATCATATAATAATTTTGATTATGAGTTCTTAAATCATTTCACAAGTCCTTAAAATGTCCTAATAAATCACGTGCGATGCGCCACTTACATGTCAGAGTTATTGTAGTTCTTTCGCATTGCACGGTGAAATACTGGCATTTCTGCTCAGGGTTGTCTCTATAGAATAGGCCTGACTTTTCGAACGTTGTCACACAGCAAAACAGGGAGTTTTATTATTACAAAAAATTCATCAAGCTTTCTGTGCCTAGGCTGGAACAGTGTTTGTGATTATGCACATGTCGATGACACTTCAGCTTGATACACTAGATACAAAGACAAGTATAAAATATTTCTTTTTCGTTCTATCGTACAATAATTTGGATGAAGAGGTCTTAAATTGTGTCACATGTTCTTTAAACGTCCTAATAAGTCATGTGCGGTGAGGCGCTTACATGTCTGAGTTATATTAGTTCTTTCGCATTGCACGGTGAAATACTGGCATTTCTGCTCAGGGTTGTCTCCATTGAATAGGCATGGCTTGTCGAACGTTGTCACGCAGAAAACAGTGAGTTTTAATATTACGAAAAAATTCATAAAGCTTGCTGTGCCTAGGGTGGAAATGTGTTTGTGATTATGCACATGTCAAAGACACTTCAACTTGATACACATGATACAAAGACAAGCATAAAATATTTCTTTCCGTACTATCACATAATAATTTTGATTATGAGTTCTTAAATCATTTCACAAGTCCTAAAAATGTCCTAATAAATCACGTGCGATGCGGCTCTTACATGTCAGAGTTACTGTAGTTCTTTCGCATTGCACGCTGAAATACTGGCATTTCTGCACAGGGTTGTCTCGGTAGAATTTGCCTGGCTTGTCGA
Organism: Dermacentor silvarum; assembly: GCF_013339745.2. NCBI lineage: Eukaryota > Metazoa > Arthropoda > Arachnida > Ixodida > Ixodidae > Dermacentor > Dermacentor silvarum. The sequence goes on from NC_051154.1 coordinate 417,173,507, forward strand.
AATTTGTCACGCAGCAAAACACGGAGTTTAATTATTACAAAAAATTCATCAAGCCTAGGGTGGAACAGTGTTTGTGATTATGCACATGTCAATGACACTTCAGCTTGATACACTAGATACAAAGACAAGTATAAGATATTTCTTTTTCGTTCTATCGTACAATCATTTTGATGAAGAGGTCTCAAATTGTGTCCCATGTTCTTAAAACCTCCTAATAAGTCATGTGCGGTGAGGCGCTTACATGTCTGAGTTATTGTAGTTCTTTTGCATTGCCCGGTGTAATACTGGCATTTCTACTGAGGGTTGTCTCCGTAGAATAGGCCTGGCTTGTCGAACGTTGTCACGCAGAAAACAGGGATTTTTATTATTACGAAAAAAGTTCATAAAGCTTGCTGTGCCAAGGGTGGAACAGTGTGATTATGCACATATCAATGACACTTCACCTTGATACATATGATACAAAGAAAAGCATAAAATATTTCTGTCCATACTATCATATAATAATTTTGATTATAAGTTTTTAAATCATTTCACAAGTAATTAAAATGTCCTAATAAATCACGTGCGATGCGGTGCTTACATGTCAGAGTTATTGTAGTTCTTTCGCATTGCACGGTGAAATACTGGCATTTCTGCTCAGGGTTGTCTCCATACAATAGGCCTGGCTTGTCGAACGTTGTCACACAGAAAACAGTGAGTTTTAATATTACGAAAAAATTCATCAAGCTTTCTGTGCCTAGGGTGGAACAGTGTTTGTGATTATGCACATGTCAATGACACTTCAGCTTGATACACTAGATACAAAGACAAGTATAAAATATTTCTTTTTCGTTCTATCGTACAATAATTTTGATGAAGAGGTCTTAAATTGTGTCACATGTTCTTAAAACGTCCTAATAAGTAATGTGCGGTGAGGCGCTTACATGTCTGAGTTATTGTAGTTCTTTCGCATTGCCCGGTGTAATACTGGCATTTCTGCTGAGGGTTGTCTCCGTAGAATAGGCCTGGCTTGTCGAACGTTGTCACGCAGAAAACATGGATTTTTATTATTACGAAAAAGTTCAAAAAGCTTGCTGTGCCAAGGGTGATTATGCACATATCAATGACACTTCACCTTGATACATATGATACAAAGAAAAGCATAAAATATTTCTTTCCATACTATCATATAATAATTTTGATTATAAGTTCCTAAATCATTTCACAAGTAATTAAAATGTCCTAATAAATCACGTGCGATGCGGTGCTTACATGTCAGAGTTATTGTAGTTCTTTCGCATTGCACGGTGAAATACTGGCATTTCTGCTCAGGGTTGTCTCCATAGAATAGGCCTGGCTTGTCGAACGTTGTCACGCAGAAAACAGTGAGTTTTAATATTACGAAAAAATTCATAAAGTTTGCTGTGCCTAAGGTGGAAATGTGTTTGTGATTATGCACATGTCAAAGACACTTCAACTTGATACACATGATACAAAGACAAGCATAAAATAATTGTTTCCGTACTATCATATAATAATTTTGATTATGAGTTCTTAAATCATTTCACGAGTCCTTAAAATGTCCTAATAAATCACGTGCGATGCGGCGCTTACATGTCAGAGTTTTTGTAGTTCTTTCGCATTGCATGGTGAAATACTGGCATTTCTGCTCAGGGTCGTCTCCGTAGAATAGGCCTGACTCGTCGAACGTTGTCACACAGCAAAACAGGGAGTTTTATTATCACAAAAAAATTCATCAAGCTTTCTGTGCCTAGGGTGGAACAGTGTTTGTGATTTTGCACATGTCAATGACACTTCAGCTTGATACACTAGATACAAAGACAAGTGTAACATATTTCTTTTTCATTCTATCGTACAATAATTTGGATGAAGAGGTCTTAAATTGTGTCACATGTTCTTTAAACGTCCTAATAAGTCATGTGCGGTGAGGCGCTTACATGTCTGAGTTATATTAGTTCTATCGCATTGCACGGTGAAATACTGGCATTTCTGCTCAGGGTTGTCTCCATTGAATAGGCCTGGCTTGTCAAACGTTGTCACGCAGAAAACAGTGAGTTTTAATATTACGAAAAAATTCATAAAGCTTGCTGTGCCTAGGGTGGAAATGTGTTTGTGATTATGCACATGTCAAAGACACTTCAACTTGATACACATGATACAAAGACAAGCATAAAATATTTCTTTCCATACTATCACATAATAATTTTGATTATGAGTTCTTAAATCATTTCACAAGTCCTTAAAATGTCCTAATAAATCACGTGCGATGCGGCGCTTACATGTCAGAGTTTTTGTAGTTCTTTCGCATTGCATGGTGAAATACTGGCATTTCTGCTCAGGGTCGTCTCCGTAGAATAGGCCTGACTCGTCGAACGTTGTCACACAGCAAAACAGGGAGTTTTATTATCACAAAAAATTCATCAAGCTTTCTGTGCCTAGGGTGGAACAGTGTTTGTGATTTTGCACATGTCAATGACACTTCAGCTTGATACACTAGATACAAAGACAAGTGTAAAATATTTCTTTTTCATTCTATCGTACAATAATTTGGATGAAGAGGTCTTAAATTGTGTCACATGTTCTTTAAACGTCCTAATAAGTCATGTGCGGTGAGGCGCTTACATGTCTGAGTTATATTAGTTCTATCGCATTGCACGGTGAAATACTGGCATTTCTGCTCAGGGTTGTCTCCATTGAATAGGCCTGGCTTGTCAAACGTTGTCACGCAGAAAACAGTGAGTTTTAATATTACGAAAAAATTCATAAAGCTTGCTGTGCCTAGGGTGGAAATGTGTTTGTGATTATGCACATGTCAAAGACACTTCAACTTGATACACATGATACAAAGACAAGCATAAAATATTTCTTTCCATACTATCACATAATAATTTTGATTATGAGTTCTTAAATCATTTCACAAGTCCTTAAAATGTCCTAATAAATCACGTGCGATGCGGCGCTTACATGTCAGAGTTACTGCAGTTCTTTCGCATTGCACGCTGAAATACTGGCATTTCTGCTCAGGGTTGTCTCTGTAGAATTTGCCTGGCTTGTCGAAATTTGTCACGCAGCAAAACACGGAGTTTATTTATTACAAAAAATTCATCAAGCTTTCAGTGCCTAGGGTGGAACAGTGTTTGTGATTATGCACATGTCAATGACACTTCAGCTTGATACACTAGATAGAAAGACAAGTATAAAATATTTCTTTTTCGTTCTATCGTACAATAATTTGGATGAAGAGGTCTTAAATTGTGTCACATGTTCTTAAAACGCCCTAAAAGTCATGTGCGATGAATCGCTTACATGTCTGAGTTGTAGTTCTTTCGCATTGCCCGGTAGAATACTGGCATTTCTGCTAAGGGTTGTCTCCGTAGAATAGGCCTGGCTTGTCTAAATTTGCCATGCAGCAAAACAGGGAGTTTTATTATTACGAAAAAAATTCATAAAACTTGTCATGCCTTGGGAGGAACAGTTTTTGTGATTATGCACATGTCAAAGACACTTCACCTTGATACACATGTTACAAATATAAGCATAAAGTATTTCTTTTTCGTACTATCGTATAATAAATTTGATTATAAGTTTTTAAATCATTTCACAAGTAATTAAAATGTCCTAATAAATCACGTGCGATGCGGTGCTTACATGTCAGAGTTATTGTAGTTCTTTCGCATTGCACGCTGAAATACTGGCATTTCTGCTCAGGGTTGTCTCTCTAGAATTTGCCTGGCTTGTCGAAATTTGTCACGCCGCAAAACACGGAGTTTAATTATTACAAAAAATTCATCAAGCTTTCTGTGCCTAGGGTGGAACAGTGTTTGTGATTATGCACATGTCAATGACACTTCAGCTTGATACACTGGATACAAAGACAAGTATAAAATATTTCTTTTTCGTTCTATCGTACAATAATTTTGATGAAGAGGTCTCAAATTGTGTCACATGTTCTTAAAACCTCCTAATGAGTCATGTGCCGTGAGGCGCTTACATGTCTGAGGCATTGTAGTTCTTTCGCATTGCCCGGTTTAATACTGGCATTTCTGCTCAGGGTTGTCTCCATAGAATAGGCCTGGCTTGTCGAACGTTGTCACGCAGAAAACAGTGAGTTTTATTATTACGAAAAAATTCATAAAACTTCCTGTGCCTACGGTGGAACATGTGTTGTGATTATAGGCACATGTCAAAGACACTTCACCTTGATACACATGATACAAAGACAAGCATAAAATATTTCTTTCCATACTATCATATAATAATTTTGATTATGAGTTCTCAAATCATTTCACAAGTCCTTAAAATGTCCTAATAAATCACGTGCGATGCGGCGCTTACATGTCAGAGTTATTGTAGTTCTTTCGCATTGCACGCTGAAATACTCGCATTTCTGCTCAGGGTTGTCTCTGTAGAATTTGCCTGGCTTGTCGAAATTTGTCACGCAGCAAAACACGGAGTTTAATTATTACAAAAAATTCATCAAGCTTTCTGTGCCTAGGGAGGAACAGTGTTTGTGATTATGCACATATCAATGACACTTCAGCTTGATACACTAGATACAAAGACAAGTATAAAATATTTCTTTTTCGTTCTATCGTACAATAATTTTGATGAAGAGGTCTTAAATTGTGTCACATGTTCTTAAAACGTCCTAATAAGTAATGTGCGGTGAGGCGCTTACATGTCTGAGTTATTGTAGTTCTTTCGCATTGCCCGGTGTAATACTGGGATTTCTGCTGAGGGTTGTCTCCGTAGAATAGGCCTGGCTTGTCGAACGTTGTCACGCAGAAAACATGGATTTTTATTATTACGAAAAAGTTCATAAAGCTTGCTGTGCCAAGGGTGATTATGCACATATCAATGACACTTCACCTTGTAACATATGATACAAAGAAAAGCATAAAATATTTCTTTCCATACTATCATATAATAACTTTGATTATAAGTTCTTAAATCATTTCACAAGTAATTAAAATGTCCTAATAAATCACGTGCGATGTGGTGCTTACATGTCAGAGTTATTGTAGTTCTTTCGCATTGCACGGTGAAATACTGGCATTTCTGCTCAGGGTTGTCTCCATAGAATAGGCATGGCTTGTCGAACGTTGTCACGCAGAAAACAGTGAGTTTTAATATTACGAAAAAATTCATAAAGTTTGCTGTGCCTAGGGTGGAAATGTGTTTGTGAATATGCACATGTCAAAGACACTTCAACTTGATACACATGATACAAAGACAAGCATAAAATATTTGTTTCCGTACTATCATATAATAATTTTGATTATAAGTTCTTAAATCATTTCACAAGTAATTAAAATGTCCTAATAAATCACGTGCGATGTGGTGCTTACATGTCAGAGTTATTGTAGTTCTTTCGCATTGCACGGTGAAATACTGGCATTTCTGCTCAGGGTTGTCTCCATAGAATAGGCATGGCTTGTCGAACGTTGTCACGCAGAAAACAGTGAGTTTTAATATTACGAAAAAATTCATAAAGTTTGCTGTGCCTTGGGTGGAAATGTGTTTGTGATTATGCACATGTCAAAGACACTTCAACTTGATACACATGATACAAAGACAAGCATAAAATATTTGTTTCCGTACTATCATATAATAATTTTGATTATGAGTTCTTAAATCATTTCACAAGTCCTTAAAATGTCCTAATAAATCACGTGCGATGCGGCGCTTACATGTCAGAGTTATTGTAGTTCTTTCGCATTGCACGGTGAAATACTGGCATTTCTGCTCAGGGTTGTCTCCATTGAATAGGCCTGGCTTGTCGAACGTTGTCACGCAGAAAACAGTGAGTTTTAATATTACGAAAAAATTCATCAAGCTTGCTGTGCCTAGGGTGGCAATGTGTTTGTGATTATGCACATGTCAAAGACACTTCAACTTGATACACATGATACAAAGACAAGCATAAAATATTTCTTTCCGTACTATCACATAATAATTTTGATTATGAGTTCTTAAATCATTTCACAAGTCCTTAAAATGTCCTAATAAATCACGTGCGATGCGGCGCTTACATGTCAGAGTTATTGTAGTTCTTTCGCAATGCACGCTGAAATACTGGCATTTCTGCTCAGGGTTGTCTCTGTAGAATTTGCCTGGCTTGTCGAAATTTGTCACGCAGCAAAACACGGAGTTTATTTATTACAAAAAATTCATCAAGCTTTCTGTGCCTAGGGTGGAACAGTGTTTGTGATTATGCACATGTCAATGACACTTCAGCTTGATACACTAGATACAAAGACAAGTATAAAATATTTCTTTTTCGTTCTATCGTACAATAATTTTGATGAAGAGGTCTTAAATTGTGTCACATGTTCTTAAAACGTCCTAATAAGTAATGTGCGGTGAGGCGCTTACATGTCTGAGTTATTGTAGTTCTTTCGCATTGCCCGGTGTAATACTGGCATTTCTGCTGAAGGTTGTCTCCGTAGAATAGGCCTGGCTTGTCGAACGTTGTCACGCAGAAAACATGGATTTTTATTATTACGAAAAAGTTCATAAAGCTTGCTGTGCCAAGGGTGATTATGCACATATCAATGACACTTCACCTTGATACATATGATACAAAGAAAAGCATAAAATATATCTTTCCATACAATCATATAATAATTTTGATTATAAGTTCTTAAATCATTTCACAAGTAATTAAAATGTCCTAATAAATCACGTGCGATGCGGTGCTTACATGTCAGAGTTATTGTAGTTCTTTCGCATTGCACGGTGAAATACTGGCATTTCTGCTCAGGGTTGTCTCCATAGAATAGGCCTGGCTTGTCTAACGTTGTCACGCAGAAAACAGTGAGTTTTAATATTACGAAAAAATTCATAAAGTTTGCTGTGCCTAGGGTGGAAATGTGTTTGTGATTATGCACATGTCAAAGACACTTCAACTTGATACACATGATACAAAGACAAGCATAAAATATTTGTTTCCGTACTATCATATAATAATTTTGATTATGAGTTCTTAAATCATTTCACAAGTCCTTAAAATGTCCTAATAAATCACGTGCGATGCGGCGCTTACATGTCAGAGTTATTGTAGTTCTTTCGCATTGCACGGTGAAATACTGGCATTTCTGCTCAGGGTTGTCTCCATTGAATAGGCCTGGCTTGTCGAACGTTGTCACGCAGAAAACAGTGAGTTTTAATATTACGAAAAAATTCATCAAGCTTGCTGTGCCTAGGGTGGAAATGTGTTTGTGATTATGCACATGTCAAAGACACTTCAACTTGATACACATGATACAAAGACAAGCATAAAATATTTCTTTCCGTACTATCACATAATAATTTTGATTATGAGTTCTTAAATCATTTCACAAGTCCTTAAAATGTCCTAATAAATCACGTGCGATGCGGCGCTTACATGTCAGAGTTATTGTTCTTTCGCATTGCACGCTGAAATACTGGCATTTCTGCTCAGGGTTGTCTCTGTAGAATTTGCCTGGCTTGTCGAAATTTGTGACGCAGCAAAACACTGCGTTTTATTATTACAAAAAATTCATCAAGCTTTCTGTGCTAAGGTGGAACAGTGTTTGTGATTATGCACATGTCAATGACACTTCAGCTTGATACACTAGATACAAAGACAAGTATAAAATATTTCTTTTTCGTTCTATCGTACAATAATTTTGATGAAGAGGTCTTAAATTGTGTCACATGTTCTTAAAACGTCCTAATAAGTAATGTGCGGTGAGGCGCTTACATGTCTGAGTTATTGTAGTTCTTTCGCATTGCCCGGTGTAATACTGGGATTTCTGCTGAGGGTTGTCTCCGTAGAATAGGCCTGGCTTGTCGAACGTTGTCACGCAGAAAACATGGATTTTTATTATTACGAAAAAGTTCATAAAGCTTGCTGTGCCAAGGGTGATTATGCACATATCAATGACACTTCACCTTGTAACATATGATACAAAGAAAAGCATAAAATATTTCTTTCCATACTATCATATAATAATTTTGATTATAAGTTCTTAAATCATTTCACAAGTACTTAAAATGTCCTAATAAATCACGTGCGATGCGGCGCTTACATGTCAGAGTTATTGTAGTTCTTTCGCATTGCACGGTGAAATACTGGCATTTCTGCTCAGGGTTGTCTCCATAGAATAGGCCTGGCTTGTCGAACGTTGTCACGCAGAAAACAGTGAGTTTTAATATTACGAAAAAATTCATAAAGCTTGCTGTGCCTAGGGTGGAAATGTGTTTGTGATTATGCACATGTCAAAGACACTTCAACTTGATACACATGATACAAAGACAAGCATAAAATATTTCTTTCCGTACTATCATATAATAATTTTGATTATGAGTTCTTAAATCATTTCACAAGTCCTTAAAATGTCCTAATAAATCACGTGCGATGCGGCGCTTACATGTCAGAGTTATTGTAGTTCTTTCGCATTGCACGCTGAAATACTGGCATTTCTGCTCAGGGTTGTCTCCGTAGAATATGCCTGGCTTGTCGAAATTTGTCACGCAGCAAAACACGGAGTTTTATTATTACAAAAAATTCATCAAGCTTTCTGTGCCTAGGGTGGAACAGTGTTTGTGATTATGCACATGTCAATGACACTTCAGCTTGATACACTAGATACAAAGACAAGTATAAAATATTTCTTTTTCGTTCTATCGTACAATAATTTTGATGAAGAGGTCTTAAATTGTGTCACATGTTCTTAAAACGTCCTAATAAGTCATGTGCGGTGAGGCGCTTACATGTCTGAGTTATTGTAGTTCTTTCGCATTGCCCGGTGTAATATTGGGATTTCTGTTGAGAGTTGTCTCCGTAGAATAGGCCTGGCTTGTCGAACGTTGTCACGCAGCAAAACAGGGAGTTTTATTATTACGAAAAAGTTCATAAAGCTTGCTGTGCCAAGGGTGATTATGCACATATCAATGACACTTCACCTTGTAACATATGATACAAAGAAAAGCATAAAATATTTCTTTCCATACTATCATATAATAACTTTGATTATAAGTTCTTAAATCATTTCACAAGTAATTAAAATGTCCTAATAAATCACATGCGATGTGGTGCTTACATGTCAGAGTTATTGTAGTTCTTTCGCATTGCACGGTGAAATACTGGCATTTCTGCTCAGGGTTGTCTCCATAGAATAGGCATGGCTTGTCGAACGTTGTCACGCAGAAAACAGTGAGTTTTAATATTACGAAAAAATTCATAAAGTTGTCTGTGCCTAGGGTGGAAATGTGTTTGTGATTATGCACATGTCAAAGACACTTCAACTTGATACACATGATACAAAGACAAGCATAAAATATTTGTTTCCGTACTATCATATAATAATTTTGATTATGAGTTCTTAAATCATTTCACAAGTCCTTAAAATGTCCTAATAAATCACGTGCGATGCGGCACTTACATGTCAGAGTTATTGTAGTTCTTTCGCATTGCATGGTGAAATACTGGCATTTCTGCTCAGGGTCGTCTCCGTAGAATAGGCCTGACTCGTCGAACGTTGTCACACAGCAAAACAGGGAGTTTTATTATTACAAAAAAATTCATCAAGCTTTCTGTGCCTAGGGTGGAACAGTGTTTGTGATTTTGCACATGTCAATGACACTTCAGCTTGATACACTAGATACAAAGACAAGTATAAAATATTTCTTTTTCGTTCTATCGTACAATAATTTGGATGAAGAGGTCTTAAATTGTGTCACATGTTCTTTAAACGTCCTAATAAGTCATGTGCGGTGAGGCGCTTACATGTCTGAGTTATATTAGTTCTTTCGCATTGCACGGTGAAATACTGGCATTTCTGCTCAGGGTTGTCTCCATTGAATAGGCCTGGCTTGTCGAACGTTGTCACGCAGAAAACAGTGAGTTTTAATATTACGAAAAAATTCATCAAGCTTGCTGTGCCTAGGGTGGAAATGTGTTTGTGATTATGCACATGTCAAAGACACTTCAACTTGATACACATGATACAAAGACAAGCATAAAATATTTCTTTCCATACTATCACATAATAATTTTGATTATGAGTTCTTAAATCATTTCACAAGTCCTTAAAATGTCCTAATAAATCACGTGCGATGCGGCGCTTACATGTCAGAGTTATTGTAGTTCTTTCGCAATGCACGCTGAAATACTGGCATTTCTGCTCAGGGTTGTCTCTGTAGAATTTGCCTGGCTTGTCGAAATTTGTCACGCAGCAAAACACGGAGTTTAATTATTACAAAAAATTCATCAAGCTTTCTGTGCCTAGGGTGGAACAGTGTTTGTGATTATGCACATGTCAATGACACTTCAGCTTGATACACTAGATACAAAGACAAGTATAAAATATTTCTTTTTCGTTCTATCGTACAATAATTTTGATGAAGAGGTCTTAAATTGTGTCACATGTTCTTAAAACGTCCTAATAAGTAATGTGCGGTGAGGCGCTTACATGTCTGAGTTATTGTAGTTCTTTCGCATTGCCCGGTGTAATACTGGGATTTCTGCTGAGGGTTGTCTCCGTAGAATAGGCCTGGCTTGTCGAACGTTGTCACGCAGAAAACATGGATTTTTATTATTACGAAAAAGTTCATAAAGCTTGCTGTGCCAAGGGTGATTATGCACATATCAATGACACTTCACCTTGATACATATGATACAAAGAAAAGCATAAAATATTTCTTTCCATACCATCATATAATAATTTTGATTATAAGTTTTTAAATCATTTCACAAGTAATTAAAATGTCCTAATAAATCACGTGCGATGCGGTGCTTACATGTCAGAGTTATTGTAGTTCTTTCGCATTGCACGGTATAATACTGGCATTTCTGCTCAGGGTTGTCTCCATAGAATAGGCCTGGCTTGTCGAACGTTGTCACGCAGAAAACAGTGAGTTTTAATATTACGAAAAAATTCATAAAGCTTGCTGTGCCTAGGGTGGAAATGTGTTTGTGATTATGCACATGTCAAAGACACTTCAACTTGATACACATGACACAAAGACAAGCTTAAAATATTTCTTTCCGTACTATCATATATTAATTTTGATTATGAGTTCTCAAATCATTTCACAAGTCCTTAAAATGTCCTAATAAATCACGTGCGATGCGGCGCTTACATGTCAGAGTTATTGTTGTTCTTTCGCATTGCACGCTGAAATACTGGCATTTCCGCTCAGGGTTGTCTCTGTAGAATTTGCCTCGCTTGTCGAAATTTGTGACGCAGCAAAACACGGAGTTTTATTATTACAAAAAATTCATCAAGCTTTCTGTGCCTAGGGTGGAACAGTGTTTGTGATTATGCACATGTCAATGACACTTCAGCTTGATACAGTAGATACAAAGACAAGTATAAAATATTTCTTTTTCCTTCTATCGTACAATAATTTTGATGAAGAGGTCTTAAATTGTCTCACATGTTCTTAAAACGTCCTAATGAGTCATGTACGGTGAGGCGCTTACATGTCTGAGTTATTGTAGTTCTTTCGCATTGCCCGGTGTAATACTGGCATTTCTGCTGAGGGTTGTCTCCGTAGAATAGGCCTGGCTTGTCGAACGTTGTCACGCAGAAAACAGGGATTTTTATTATTACGAAAAAAGCTCATAAAGCTTGCTGTGCCAAGATTGGAACAGTGTGATTATGCACATATCAATGACACTTCACCTTGATACATATGATACAAAGGAAAGCATAAAATATTTCTTTCCATACTATCATATAAGAATTTTGATTATGAGTTCTTAAATCATTTCACAAGTCCTTAAAATGTCCTAATAAATCACGTGCGATGCGGCGCTTACATGTCAGAGTTATTATAGTTCTTTCGCATTGCACAGTGAAATACTGGCATTTCTGCTCAGGGTTGTCTCCGTAGAATAGGCCTGGCTTGTCGAACGTTGTCACGCAGAAAACAGGGATTTTTATTATTACGAAAAATGTTCATAAAGCTTGCTGTGCCTAGGGTGGAAATGTGTTTGTGATTATGCACATGTCAAAGACACTTCAACTTGATACACATGATACAAAGATAAGCATAAAATATTTCTTTCCGTACTATCATATAATAATTTTGATTGTGAGTTCCTAAATCATTTCACAAGTCCTTAAAATGTCCTAATAAATCATGTGCGATGCGGCGCTTACATGTCAGAGTTATTGTAGTTCTCTCGCATTGCACGCTGAAATACTGGCATTTCTGCTCAGGGTTGTCTTCGTAGAATGTGCCTGGCTTGTCAAAATTTGTCACGCAGCAAAACACAGAGTTTTATTATTACCAAAAAATTCATAAAACTTGCCGTTCCTTGAGTGGAACAGTGTTTGTGATTATGCACATGTCAAAGACACTTCAACTTGATACACGTGATACAAAGACAAGCATAAAATATTTATTTCCGTACTATCATATATTAATTTTGATTATGAGCTCTCAAATCATTTCACAAGTCCTTAAAATGTCCTAATAAATCACGTGCGATGCGGCGCTTAAATGTCAGAGTTATTGCGGTTCTTCGGCATTGCACGATGAAATAATGGAATTTCTGCTCAGGGTTGTCTCCGTAGAATATGCCTGGCTTGTCGAAACTTGTCACGCAGCAAAACACTGCGTTTTATTATTACAAAAAATTCATCAAGCTTTCTGTGCCTAGGGTGAAACAGTGTTTGTGATTATGCACATGTCAATGACACTTCAGCTTGATACACTAGATACAAAGACAAGTATAAAATATTTCCCTTTCGTTCTATCGTACAATAATTTGGATGAAGATGTCTTAAATTGTGTCACATGTTCTTTAAACGTCCTAATAAGTCATGTGCGGTGAGGCACTTACATGTTTGAGTTATTGTAGTTCTTTCGCATTGCCCGGTGTAATACTGGCATTTCTGCGGAGGGTTGTCTCCGTAGAATAGGCCTGGCTTGTCGAACGTTGTCACGCAGAAAACAGTGAGTTTTAATATTACGAAGAAATTCATAAAGCTTGCTGTGCCTAGGGTGGAAATGTGTTTGTGATTATGCACATGTCAAAGACACTTCAACTTGATACACATGATACAAAGACAAGCATAAAATATTTCTTTCCGTACTATCACATAATAATTTTGATTATGAGTTCTTAAATTATTTCACAAGTCCTTAAAATGTCCTAATAAATCACGGACGATGCGGCGCTTACATGTCAGAGTTATTGTAGTTCTTTCGCACTGCACGCTGAAATACTGGCATTTCTGCTCAGGGTTGTCTCTGTAGAATTTGCCTGGCTTGTCGAAATTTGTCACGCAGCAAAACACGAAGTTTAATTATTACAAAAAAATCATCAAGCTTTCTGTGCCTAGGGTGGAACAGTGTTTGTGATTACGCACATGTCAATGACACTTCAGCTTGATACACTAGATACAAAGACAAGTATAAAATATTTCTTTTTCGTTCTATCGTACAATAATTTTGATGAAGAGGTCTTAAATTGTGTCACATGTTCTTAAAACGTCCTAATAAGTCATGTGCGGTGAGGCACTTACATGTCTGAGTTATTGTAGTTCTTTCGCATTGCCCGGTGTAATACTGGCATTTCTGCTGAGGGTTGTCTCCGTAGAATAGGCCTGGCTTGTCGAACGTTGTCACGCAGAAAACAGGGATTTTTATTATTACGAAAAAAGTTCATAAAGCTTGCTGTGCCAAGGGTGGAACAGTGTGATTATGCACATATCAATGACACTTCACCTTCATACATATGATACAAAGAAAAGCATAAAATATTTCTTTCCATACTATCATATAATAATTTTGATTATAAGTTCTTAAATCATTTCACAAGTAATTAAAATGTCCTAATAAATCACGTGCGATGCGGTGCTTACATGTCAGAGTTATTGTAGTTCTTTCGCATTGCACGGTGAAATACTGGCATTTCTGCTCAGGGTTGTCTCCATAGAATAGGCCTGGCTTGTCGAACGTTGTCACGCAGAAAACAGTGAGTTTTAATATTACGAAAAAATTCATAAAGTTTGCTGTGCCTATGGTGGAAATGTGTTTGTGATTATGTACATGTCAAAGACACTTCAACTTGATACACGTGATACAAAGACAAGCATAAAATATTTATTTCCGTACTATCATATATTAATTTTGATTATGAGTTCTCAAATCATTTCACAAGTCCTTAAAATGTCCTAATAAATCACGTGCGATGCGGCGCTTACATGTCAGAGTTATTGTAGTTCTTTCGCATTGCATGCTGAAATACTGGCATTTCTGCTCAGGGTTGTCTCCGTAGAATATGCCTGGTTTGTCAAAATTTGTCACGCAGCAAAACACGGAGTTTTATTATTACAAAAAATTCATCAAGCTTTCTGTGCCTAGGGTGGAACAGTGTTTGTGATTATGCACATGTCAATGACACTTCAGCTTGATACACTAGATACAAAGACAAGTATAAAATATTTCTTTTTCGTTCTATCGTACAATAATTTTGATGAAGAGGTCTCAAATTGTGTCACATGTTCTTAAAACCTCCTAATGAGTCATGTGTCGTGAGGCGCTTACATGTCTGAGTTATTGTAGTTCTTTTGCATTGCCCGGTGTAATACTGGCATTTCTACTGAGGGTTGTCTCCGTAGAATAGGCCTGGCTTGTCGAACGTTGTCACGCAGAAAACAGGGATTTTTATTATAACGAAAAAAGTTCATAAAGCTTGCTGTGCCTAGGGTGGAAATGTGTTTGTGATTATGCACATGTCAAAGACACTTCAACTTGATACACATGACACAAAGACAAGCTTAAAATATTTCTTTCCGTACTATCATGTATTAATTTTGATTATGAGTTCTCAAATCATTTCACAAGTCCTTAAAATGTCCTAATAAATCACGTGCGATGCGGCGCTTACATGTCAGAGTTATTATAGTTCTTTCGCATTGCACAGTGAAATACTGGCATTTCTGCTCAGGGTTGTCTCCGTAGAATAGGCCTGGCTTGTCGAACGTTGTCACGCAGAAAACAGGGATTTTTATTATTACGAAAAATGTTCATAAAGCTTGCTGTGCCTAGGGTGGAAATGTGTTTGTGATTATGCACATGTCAAAGACACTTCAACTTGATACACATGATACAAAGATAAGCATAAAATATTTCTTTCCGTACTATCATATAATAATTTTGATTATGAGTTCCTTAAATCATTTCACAAGTCCTTAAAATGTCCTAATAAATCACGTGCGATGCGGCGCTTACATGTCAGAGTTATTGTAGTTCTTCGCATTGCACGCTGAAATACTGGCATTTCTGCTCAGGGTTGTCTCCGTAGAATAGGCCTGGCTTGTCGAACGTTGTCACGCAGCAAAACAGGAGTTTTATTATTACGAAAAAATTCATAAAGCTTGCTGTGCCTAGGGTGGAACATTCTGTGATTATGCACATGTCAAAGACACTTCAACTTGATACACATGATACAAAGACAAGCATAAAATATTTCTTTCCGTACTATCATATAATAATTTTGATTATGAGTTCTTAAATCATTTCACAAGTCCTTAAAATGTCCTAATAAATCACGTGCGATGCGGCGCTTACATGTCAGAGTTATTGTAGGTTCTTTCGCATTGCACGATGAAATACTGGCATTTCTGCTCAGGGTTGTCTCCGTAGAATATGCCTGGCTTGTCGAAACTTTGTCACGCAGCGAAACACTGAGTTTTATTATTACAAAAAATTCATCAAGCTTTCTGTGCCTAGGGTGAACAGTGTTTGTGATTATGCACATGTCAATGACACTTCAAGCTTGATACACATGATACAAAGACAAGTATAAAATATTTCCTTTCCGTACTATCATATAATAATTTGATTATGAGTTCTTAAATCATGTGTCACAAGTCCTTAAAATGTCGCTAATAAGTCACTGTGCTGATGCGGCACTTACATGTTCGAGTTATTGTAGTTCTTTCGCATTGCACGGTGAATACTGGCATTTCTGCGGCAGGGTTGTCTCCGTAGAATAGGCCTGGCTTGTCGAACGTTGTCACGCAGAAAACAGTGAGTTTTAATATTACGAAGAAATTCATAAAGCTTGCTGTGCCTAGGGTGGAAATGTGTTTGTGATTATGCACATGTCAAAGACACTTCAACTTGATACACATGATACAAAGACAAGCATAAAATATTTCTTTCCGTACTATCATATAATAATTTTGATTATGAGTTCTTAAATCATTTCACAAGTCCTTAAAATGTCCTAATAAATCACGTGCGATGCGGCGCTTACATGTCAGAGTTATTGTAGTTCTTTCGCATTGCACGCTGAAATACTGGCATTTCTGCTCAGGGTTGTCTCGTAGAATATGCCTGGCTTGTCGAACGTTGTCACGCAGAAAACAGGGAGTTTTATATTACGAAAAAATTCATAAAGCTTGCTGTGCCTAGGGTGGAAATGTGTTTGTGATTATGCACATGTCAAAGACACTTCAACTTGATACACATGTTGCAAAGACAAGCATAAATAATTTCTTTCCGTACTATCATATAATAATTTTGATTATGAGTTCTTAAATCATTTCACAAGTGCTTAAAATGTCCTAATAAATCACGTGCGATGCGGCGCTTACATGTCAGAGTTATTGTAGTTCTTTCGCATTGCACGGTGAAATACTGGCATTTCTGCTCAGGGTTGTCTCCATAGAATAGGCCTGGCTTGTCGAACGTTGTCACGCAGAAAACAGTGAGTTTTAATATTACGAAAAAATTCATAAAGCTTGCTGTGCCTAGGGTGGAAATGTGTTTGTGATTATGCACATGTCAAAGACACTTCAACTTGATACACATGATACAAAGACAAGCATAAAATATTTCTTTCCGTACTATTCATTTTGATTATGAGTTGTCAAATCATTTCACAAGTACTTAAAATGTCCTAATAAATCACGTGCGATGCGGCGCTTACATGTCAGAGTTATTGTTGTTCTTTCGCATTGCACGCTGAAATACTGGCATTTCTGCTCAGGGTTGTCTCTGTAGAATTTGCCTGGCTTGTCGAAATTTGTGACGCAGCAAAACACGGAGTTTTATTATTACAAAAAATTCATCAAGCTTTCTGTGCCTAGGGTGGAACAGTGTTTGTGATTATGCACATGTCAATGACACTTCAGCTTGATACAGTAGATACAAAGACAAGTATAAAATATTTCTTTTTCGTTCTATCGTACAATAATTTTGATTATGAGGTCTTAAATCATTTCACAAGTCCTTAAAATGTCCTAATAAATCACGTGCGGTGAGGCGCTTACATGTCTGAGTTATTGTAGTTCTTTCGCATTGCCCGGTGTAATACTGGCATTTCTGCTGAGGGTTGTCTCCGTAGAATAGGCCTGGCTTGTCGAACGTTGTCACGCAGAAAACGGGGATTTTTATTATTACGAAAAAAGTTCATAAAGCTTGCTGTGCCAAGGGTGGAACAGTGTGATTATGCACATATCAATGACACTTCACCTTGATACATATGATACAAAGAAAAGCATAAAATATTTCTTTCCATACTATCATATAATAATTTTGATTATGAGTTCTTAAATCATTTCACAAGTCCTTAAAATGTCCTAATAAATCACGTGCGATGCGGCGCTTACATGTCAGAGTTATTGTAGTTCTTTCGCATTGCACGGTGAAATACTGGCATTTCTGCTCAGGGTTGTCTCCGTAGAATAGGCCTGGCTTGTCGAACGTTGTCACGCAGAAAACAGGGATTTTTATATTACGAAAAATGTCATAAAGCTTGCTGTGCCTAGGGTGGAAATGTGTTTGTGATTATGCACATGTCAAAGACACTTCAACTTGATACACATGATACAAAGACAAGCATAAAATATTTCTTTCCGTACTATCATATAATAATTTTGATTATGAGTTCTTAAATCATTTCACAAGTCCTTAAAATGTCCTAATAAATCACGTGCGATGCGGCGCTTACATGTCAGAGTTATTGTAGTTCTTTCGCATTGCACGCTGAAATACTGGCATTTCTGCTCAGGGTTGTCTTCGTAGAATATGCCTGGCTTGTCGAAATTTGTCACGCAGCAAAACACGGAGTTTTATTATTACAAAAAAATTCATAAAACTTGCCGTTCCTTGGGTGGAACAGTGTTTGTGATTATGCACATGTCAAAGACACTTCAACTTGATACACATGATACAAAGACAAGCATAAAATATTTCTTTCCGTTCTATTATATAATAATTTTGATTATGAGTTCTTAAATCATTTCACAAGTCCTTAAAATGTCCTAATAAATCACGTGCGATGCGGCGCTTACATGTCAGAGTTATTGTAGTTCTTTCGCATTGCACGCTGAAATACTGGCATTTCTGCTCAGGGTTGTCTCCGTAGAATATGCCTGGCTTGTCGAAATTTGTCACGCAGCAAAACACGGAGTTTTATTATTACAAAAAAATTCATAAAACTTGCCGTTCCTTGGGTGGAACAGTGATTGTGATTATGCACATGTCAAGGACACTTCACCTTGATACATATGATACAAAGGAAAGCATAAAATATTTCTTTCCATACAATCATATAATAATTTTGATTATGAGTTCTTAAATCATTTCACAAGTCCTTAAAATGTCCTAATAAATCACGTGCGGTGAGGCGCTTACATGTCTGAGTTATTGTAGTTCTTTCGCATTGCCCGGTGTAATACTGGCATTTCTGCTGAGGGTTGTCTCCGTAGAATAGGCCTGGCTTGTCGAACGTTGTCACGCAGAAAACAGTGAGTTTTAATATTACGAAAAAATTCATAAAGCTTGCTGTGCCTAGGGTGGAAATGTGTTTGTAATTATGTACATGTCAAAGACACTTCAACTTGATACATGTGATACAAAGACAAGCATAAAATGTTTATTTCCGTACTATCATATATTAATTTTGATTATGAGTTCTCAAATCATTTCACAAGTCCTTAAAATGTCCTAATAAATCACGTGCGATGCGGCGCTTACATGTCAGAGTTATTGTAGTTCTTTCGCATTGCATGCTGAAATACTGGCATTTCTGCTCAGGGTTGTCTCCGTAGAATATGCCTGGCTTGTCGAAATTTGTCACGCCGCAAAACACGGAGTTTTATTATTACAAAAAATTCATCAAGCTTTCTGTGCCTAGGGTGGAACAGTGTTTGTGATTATGCACATGTCAATGACACTTCAACTTGATACACATGATACAAAGACAAGCATAAAATATTTCTTTCCGTACTATCATATAATAATTTTGATTATGAGTTCTTAAATCATTTCACAAGTCCTTAAAATGTCCTAATAAATCACGTGCGATGCGGCGCTTACATGTCAGAGTTATTGTAGTTCTTTCGCATTGCACGGTGAAATACTGGCATTTCTGCTCAGGGTTGTCTCCATAGAATAGGCCTGGCTTGTCGAACGTTGTCACGCAGAAAACAGTGAGTTTTAATATTACGAAAAAATTCATAAAGCTTGCTGTGCCTAGGGTGGAAATGTGTTTGTGATTATGCACATGTCAAAGACACTTCAACTTGATACACATGATACAAAGACAAGCATAAAATATTTCTTTCCGTACTATCATATAATAATTTTGATTATGAGTTCTTAAATCATTTCACAAGTCCTTAAAATGTCCTAATAAATCACGTGCGATGCGGCGCTTACATGTCAGAGTTATTGTAGTTCTTTCGCATTGCACGGTGAAATACTGGCATTTCTGCTCAGGGTTGTCTCCGTAGAATAGGCCTGGCTTGTCGAACGTTGTCACGCAGAAAACAGGGAGTTTTATTATTACGAAAAAAGTTCATAAAGCTTGCTGTGCCTAGGGTGGAAATGTGTTTGTGATTATGCACATGTCAAAGACACTTCAACTTGATACGCATGATACAAAGACAAGCATAAAATATTTCTTTCCGTACTATCATATAATAATTTTGATTAGTGAGTTCCTTAAATCATTTCACAAGTCCTTAAAATGTCCTAATAAATCACGTGCGATGCGGCGCTTACATGTCAGAGTTATTGTAGTTCTTTCGCATTGCACGCTGAAATACTGGCATTTCTGCTCAGGGTTGTCTTCGTAGAATATGCCTGGCTTGTCGAAATTTGTCACGCAGCAAAACACGGAGTTTTATTATTACCAAAAAATTCATAAAACTTGCCGTTCCTTGGGTGGAACAGTGTTTGTGATTATGCACATGTCAAAGACACTTCAACTTGATACACGTGATACAAAGACAAGCATAAAATATTTATTTCCGTACTATCATATATAATTTTGATTATGAGCTTCTCAAATCATTTCACAAGTTCTTAAAATGTCCTAATAAATCACGTGCGATGTGGCGCTTACATGTCAGAGTTATTGCGGTTCTTCCGCATTGCACGGTGAAATAATGGCATTTCTGCTCAGGGTTGTCTCCGTAGAATATGCCTGGCTTGTCGAAACTTGTCACGCAGCAAAACACTGCGTTTTATTATTACAAAAAATTCATCAAGCTTTCTGTGCCTAGGGTGGAACAGTGTTTGTGATTATGCACATGTCAATGACACTTCAGCTTGATACACTAGATACAAAGACAAGTATAAAATATTTCCTTTCGTTCTATCGTACAATAATTTGGATGAAGATGTCTTAAATTGTGTCACATGTTCTTAAACGTCCTAATAAGTCATGTGCGGTGAGGCGCTTACATGTCTGAGTTATTGTAGTTCTTTCGCATTGCCCGGTGTAATACTGGCATTTCTGCTGAGGGTTGTCTCCGTAGAATAGGCCTGGCTTGTCGAACGTTGTCACGCAGAAAACAGTGAGTTTTAATATTACGAAAAAATTCATAAAGCTTGCTGTGCCTAGGGTGGAAATGTGTTTGTGATTATGCACATGTCAAAGACACTTCAACTTGATACACATGATACAAAGACAAGCATAAAATATTTCTTTCCGTACTATCATATAATAATTTTGATTATGAGTTCTTAAATCATTTCACAAGTCCTTAAAATGTCCTAATAAATCACGTACGATGCGGCGCTTACATGTCAGAGTTATTGTAGTTCTTTCGCACTGCACGCTGAAATACTGGCAATTCTGCTGAGGGTTGTCTCCGTAGAATAGGCCTGGCTTGTCGAACGTTGTCACAGCAGAAAACAGGGATTTTATTATTACGAAAAAAGTTCATAAAGCTTGCTGTGCCAAGGGTGGAACAGTTGTGATTATGCACATGTCAATGACACTTCACCTTGATACACTATGATACAAAGACAAGCATAAAATATTTCTTTCCGTACTATCATATAATAATTTTGATTATGAGTTCTTAAATCATTTCACAAGTACTTAAAATGTCCTAATAAATCACGTGCGATGCGGCGCTTACATGTCAGAGTTATTGTAGTTCTTTCGCATTGCACGGTGAAATACTGGCATTTCTGCTCAGGGTTGTCTCCATAGAATAGGCCTGGCTTGTCGAACGTTGTCCCGCAGAGAACAGTGAGTTTTAATATTACGAAAAAATTCATAAAGCTTGCTGTGCCTAGGGTGGAAATGTGTTTGTGATTATGCACATGTCAAAGACACTTCAACTTGATACACATGATACAAAGACAAGCATAAAATATTTATTTCCGTACTATCATATAATAATTTTGATTATGAGTTCTTAAATCATTTCACAAGTCCTTAAAATGTCCTAATAAATCACGTGCGATGCGGCGCTTACATGTCAGAGTTATTGTAGTTCTTTCGCATTGCATGCTGAAATACTGGCATTTCTGCTCAGGGTTGTCTCCGTAGAATATGCCTGGCTTGTCAAAATTTGTCACGCAGCAAAACACGGAGTTTTATTATTACAAAAAATTCATCAAGCTTTCTGTGCCTAGGGTGGAACAGTGTTTGTGATTATGCACATGTCAATGACACTTCAGCTTGATACACTAGATACAAAGACAAGTATAAAATATTTCTTTTCCTTCTATCGTACAATAATTTTGATGAAGAGGTCTTAAATTGTCTCACATGTTCTTAAAACGTCCTAATGAGTCATGTGCGGTGAGGCGCTTACATGTCTGAGTTATTGTAGTTCTTTCGCATTGCCCGGTGTAATACTGGCATTTCTGCTGAGGGTTGTCTCCGTAGAATAGGCCTGGCTTGTCGAACGTTGTCACGCAGCAAAACAGGGATTTTTATTATTACGAAAAAAGTTCATAAAGCTTGCTGTGCCAAGGGTGGAACAGTGTTGTGATTATGCACATGTCAATGACACTTCAGCTTGATACACTAGATACAAAGACAAGCATAAAATATTTCTTTCCCGTACTATCATATAATAATTTTGATTATGAGTTCTTAAATCATTTCACAAGTCCTTAAAATGTCCTAATAAATCACGTGCGATGCGGCGCTTACATGTCAGAGTTATTGTAGTTCTTTCGCATTGCACGGTGAAATACTGGCATTTCTGCTCAGGGTTGTCTCCGTAGAATAGGCCTGGCTTGTCGAACGTTGTCACGCAGAAAACACGGATTTTTATTATTACGAAAAAATTCATAAAGCTTGCTGTGCCTAGGGTGGAAATGTGTTTGTGATTATGCACATGTCAAAGACACTTCAACTTGATACACATGATACAAAGACAAGCATAAAATATTTCTTTCCGTACTATCATATAATAATTTTGATTATGAGTTCTTAAATCATTTCACAAGTCCTTAAAATGTCCTAATAAATCACGTGCGATGCGGCGCTTACATGTCAGAGTTATTGTAGTTCTTTCGCATTGCACGCTGAAATACTGGCATTTCTGCTCAGGGTTGTCTCTATAGAATAGGCCTGACTTGTCGAACGTTGTCCCGCAGAAAACAGTGAGTTTTAATATTACGAAAAAATTCATAAAGCTTGCTGTGCCTAGGGTGGAAATGTGTTTGTGATTATGCACAATGTCAAAGACACTTCAACTTGATACACTGATACAAAGCAAGCATAAAATATTCTTTCCGTTCATTATATAATAATTTTGATTATGAGTTCTTAATCATTTTCACAAGTCTTAAAATGTCCTAATAAATCACGTGCGATGCGGCGCTTACTGTCAGAGTTATTGTAGTTCTTTCGCATTGCACGCTGAAATACTGGCATTTCTGCTCAGGGTTGTCTCTGCTTAGAATATGCCTGGCTTGTCGAAATTTGTCACGCAGCAAAACACGGAGTTTTAATATTACAAAAAAATTCATAAAACTTGCCGTTCCTTGGTTGGAACAGTGTTTGTGATTATGCACATGTCAATGACACTTCAGCTTGATACACTAGATACAAAGACAAGTATAAAATATTTCCCTTTCGTTCTATCGTACAATAATTTGGATGAAGATGTCTTAAATTGTGTCACATGTTCTTTAAACGTCGCAATAAGTCATGTGCGGTGAGGCACTTACATGTTTGAGTTATTGTAGTTCTTTCGCATTGCCCGGTGTAATACTGGCATTTCTGCGGAGGGTTGTCTCCGTAGAATAGGCCTGGCTTGTCGAACGTTGTCACGCAGAAAACAGTGAGTTTTAATATTACGAAGAAATTCATAAAGCTTGCTGTGCCTAGGGTGGAAATGTGTTTGTGATTATGCACATGTCAAAGACACTTCAACTTGATACACATGATACAAAGACAAGCATAAAATATTTCTTTCCGTACTATCACATAATAATTTTGATTATGAGTTCTTAAATTATTTCACAAGTCCTTAAAATGTCCTAATAAATCACGTACGATGCGGCGCTTACATGTCAGAGTTATTGTAGTTCTTTCGCACTGCACGCTGAAATACTGGCAATTCTGCTGAGGGTTGTCTCCGTAGAATAGGCCTGGCTTGTCGAACGTTGTCACGCAGAAAACAGGGATTTTTATTATTACGAAAAAAGTTCATAAAGCTTGCTGTGCCAAGGGTGGAACAGTGTGATTATGCACATATCAATGACACTTCACCTTGATACATATGATACAAAGAAAAGCATAAAATATTTCTTTCCATACTATCATATAATAATTTTGATTATAAGTTCTTAAATCATTTCACAAGTAATTAAAATGTCCTAATAAATCACGTGCGATGCGGTGCTTACATGTCAGAGTTATTGTAGTTCTTTCGCATCGCACGGTGAAATACTGGCATTTCTGCTCAGGGTTGTCTCCATAGAATAGGCCTGGCTTGTCGAACGTTGTCACGCAGAAAACAGTGAGTTTTAATATTACGAAAAAATTCATAAAGTTTGCTGTGCTGTGGAAATGTGTTTGTGATTATGTACATGTCAAAGACACTTCAACTTGATACACGTGATACAAAGACAAGCATAAAATGTTTATTTCCGTACTATCATATATTAATTTTGATTATGAGTTCTCAAATCATTTCACAAGTCCTTAAAATGTCCTAATAAATCACGTGCGATGCGGCGCTTACATGTCAGAGTTATTGTAGTTCTTTCGCATTGCATGCTGAAATACTGGCATTTCTGCTCAGGGTTGTCTCCGTAGAATATGCCTGGCTTGTCAAAATTTGTCACGCAGCAAAACACGGAGTTTTATTATTACAAAAAATTCATCAAGCTTTCTGTGCCTAGGGTGGAACAGTGTTTGTGATTATGCACATGTCAATGACACTTCAGCTTGATACAGTAGATACAAAGACAAGTATAAAATATTTCTTTTTCCTTCTATCGTACAATAATTTTGATGAAGAGGTCTTAAATTGTGTCACATGTTCTTAAAACGTCCTAATAAGTCACGTGCGGTGAGGCGCTTACATGTCTGAGTTATTGTAGTTCTTTCGCATTGCACGGTGTAATACTGGCATTTCTGCTCAGGGTTGTCTCCGTAGAATAGGCCTGGCTTGTCGAACGTTGTCACGCAGAAAACAGGGATTTTTATTATTACGAAAAAATTCATAAAGCTTGCTGTGCCTAGGGTGGAACAGTGATTGTGATTATGCACATGTCAAGGACACTTCACCTTGATACATATGATACAAAGGAAAGCATAAAATATTTCTTTCCATACAATCATATAATAATTTTGATTATGAGTTCTTAAATCATTTCACAAGTCCTTAAAATGTCCTAATAAATCACGTGCGATGCGGCGCTTACATGTCAGAGTTATTGTAGTTCTTTCGCATTGCACGGTGAAATACTGGCATTTCTGCTCAGGGTTGTCTCCGTAGAATAGGCCTGGCTTGTCGAACGTTGTCACGCAGAAAACAGGGAGTTTTATTATTACGAAAAAATTCATAAAGCTTGCTGTGCCTAGGGTGGAAATGTGTTTGTGATTATGCACATGTCAAAGACACTTCAACTTGATACACATGATACAAAGATAAGCATAAAATATTTCTTTCCGTACTATCATATAATAATTTTGATTGTGAGTTCCTAAATCATTTCACAAGTCCTTAAAATGTCCTAATAAATCATGTGCGATGCGGCGCTTACATGTCAGAGTTATTGTAGTTCTCTCGCATTGCACGCTGAAATACTGGCATTTCTGCTCAGGGTTGTCTTCGTAGAATGTGCCTGGCTTGTCAAAATTTGTCATGCAGCAAAACACAGAGTTTTATTATTACCAAAAAATTCATAAAACTTGCCGTTCCTTGAGTGGAACAGTGTTTGTGATTATGCACATGTCAAAGACACTTCAACTTGATACACGTGATACAAAGACAAGCATAAAATATTTATTTCCGTACTATCATATATTAATTTTGATTATGAGCTCTCAAATCATTTCACAAGTCCTTAAAATGTCCTAATAAATCACGTGCGATGCGGCGCTTACATGTCAGAGTTATTGCGGTTCTTCCGCATTGCACGGTGAAATAATGGAATTTCTGCTCAGGGTTGTCTCCGTAGAATATGCCTGGCTTGTCGAAACTTGTCACGCAGCAAAACACTGCGTTTTATTATTACAAAAAATTCATCAAGCTTTCTGTGCCTAGGGTGAAACAGTGTTTGTGATTATGCACATGTCAATGACACTTCAGCTTGATACACTAGATACAAAGACAAGTATAAAATATTTCCCTTTCGTTCTATCGTACAATAATTTGGATGAAGAGGTCTTAAATTGTGTCACATGTTCTTTAAACGTCGTAATAAGTCATGTGCGGTGAGGCACTTACATGTTTGAGTTATTGTAGTTCTTTCGCATTGCCCGGTGTAATACTGGCATTTCTGCGGAGGGTTGTCTCCGTAGAATAGGCCTGGCTTGTCGAACATTGTCACGCAGAAAACAGTGAGTTTTAATATTACGAAGAAATTCATAAAGCTTGCTGTGCCTAGGGTGGAAATGTGTTTGTGATTATGCACATGTCAAAGACACTTCAACTTGATACACATGATACAAAGACAAGCATAAAATATTTCTTTCCGTACTATCACATAATAATTTTGATTATGAGTTCTTAAATCATTTCACAAGTCCTTAAAATGTCCTAATAAATCACGTACGATGCGGCGCTTACATGTCAGAGTTATTGTAGTTCTTTCGCACTGCACGCTGAAATACTGGCAATTCTGCTCAGGGTTGTCTCTGTAGAATTTGCCTGGCTTGTCGAACGTTGTCACGCAGAAAACAGGGATTTTTATTATTACGAAAAAAGTTCATAAAGCTTCCTGTGCCTAGGGTGGAACAGTGTGATTATGCACATATCAATGACACTTCACCTTGATACATATGATACAAAGAAAAGCATAAAATATTTCTTTCCATACTATCATATAATAATTTTGATTATGAGTTCTTAAATCATTTCACAAGTCCTTAAAATGTCCTAATAAATCACGTGCGATGCGGCGCTTACATGTCAGAGTTATTGTAGTTCTTTCGCATTGCACGGTGAAATACTGGCATTTCTGCTCAGGGTTGTCTCCATAGAATAGGCCTGGCTTGTCGAACGTTGTCACGCAGAAAACAGTGAGTTTTAATATTACGAAAAAATTCATAAAGCTTGCTGTGCCTAGGGTGGAAATGTGTTTGTGATTATGCACATGTCAAAGACACTTCAACTTGATACACATGATACAAAGACAAGCATAAAATATTTCTTTCCGTACTATCATATATTAATTTTGATTATGAGTTCTCAAATCATTTCACAAGTCCTTAAAATGTCCTAATAAATCACGTGCGATGCGGCGCTTACATGTCAGAGTTATTGTAGTTCTTTCGCATTGCACGCTGAAATACTGGCATTTCTGCTCAGGGTTGTCTCCGTAGAATATGCCTGGCTTGTCGAAATTTGTCACGCAGCAAAACACGGAGTTTTATTATTACAAAAAATTCATCAAGCTTTCTGTGCCTAGGGTGGAACAGTGTTTGTGATTATGCACATGTCAATGACACTTCAGCTTGATACAGTAGATACAAAGACAAGTATAAAATATTTCTTTTTCCTTCTATCGTACAATAATTTTGATGAAGAGGTCTTAAATTGTCTCACATGTTCTTAAAACGTCCTAATGAGTCATGTGCGGTGAGGCGCTTACATGTCTGAGTTATTGTAGTTCTTTCGCATTGCCCGGTGTAATACTGGCATTTCTGCTGAGGGTTGTCTCCGTAGAATAGGCCTGGCTTGTCGAACGTTGTCACGCAGAAAACAGGGATTTTTATTATTACGAAAAAAGCTCATAAAGCTTGCTGTGCCAAGGGTGGAACAGTGTGATTATGCACATATCAATGACACTTCACCTTGATACATATGATACAAAGGAAAGCATAAAATATTTCTTTCCATACTATCATATAAGAATTTTGATTATGAGTTCTTAAATCATTTCACAAGTCCTTAAAATGTCCTAATAAATCACGTGCGATGCGGCGCTTACATGTCAGAGTTATTATAGTTCTTTCGCATTGCACAGTGAAATACTGGCATTTCTGCTCAGGGTTGTCTCCGTAGAATAGGCCTGGCTTGTCGAACGTTGTCACGCAGAAAACAGGGATTTTTATTATTACGAAAAATGTTCATAAAGCTTGCTGTGCCTAGGGTGGAAATGTGTTTGTGATTATGCACATGTCAAAGACACTTCAACTTGATACACATGATACAAAGATAAGCATAAAATATTTCTTTCCGTACTATCATATAATAATTTTGATTGTGAGTTCCTAAATCATTTCACAAGTCCTTAAAATGTCCTAATAAATCACGTGCGATGCGGCGCTTACATGTCAGAGTTATTGTAGTTCTCTCGCATTGCACGCTGAAATACTGGCATTTCTGCTCAGGGTTGTCTTCGTAGAATGTGCCTGGCTTGTCGAAATTTGTCATGCAGCAAAACACAGAGTTTTATTATTACCAAAAAATTCATAAAACTTGCCGTTCCTTGAGTGGAACAGTGTTTGTGATTATGCACATGTCAAAGACACTTCAACTTGATACACGTGATACAAAGACAAGCATAAAATATTTATTTCCGTACTATCATATAATTATTTGATTATGAGCTCTCAAATCATTTCACAAGTCCTTAAAATGTCCTAATAAATCACGTGCGATGCGGCGCTTAAATGTCAGAGTTATTGCGGTTCTTCCGCATTGCACGATGAAATAATGGAATTTCTGCTCAGGGTTGTCTCCGTAGAATATTCCTGGCTTGTCGAAACTTGTCACGCAGCAAAACACTGCGATTTATTATTACAAAAAATTCATCAAGCTTTCTGTGCCTAGGGTGGAACAGTGTTTGTGATTATGCACATGTCAATGACACTTCAGCTTGATACACTAGATACAAAGACAAGTATAAAATATTTCCCTTTCGTTCTATCGTACAATAATTTGGATGAAGATGTCTTAAATTGTGTCACAAGTTCTTTAAAAGTCCTAATAATCACGTGCGGTGAGGCGCTTACATGTCTGAGTTATTGTAGTTCTTTCGCATTGCACGGTGTAATACTGGCATTTCTGCTCAGGGTTGTCTCCGTAGAATAGGCCTGGCTTGTCGAAATTTGTCACGCAGCAAAACACGGGAGTTTTATTATTACGAAAAAAATTCATAAAGCTTGCTGTGCCTAGGGTGGAACAGTGTTTGTGATTATGCACATGTCAATGACACTTCAGCTTGATACACTAGATACAAAGACAAGCATAAAATATTTCTTTCCGTACTATCATATAATAATTTTGATTA
The DNA here is from genome assembly GCF_013339745.2 of Dermacentor silvarum. Lineage (NCBI taxonomy): Eukaryota > Metazoa > Arthropoda > Arachnida > Ixodida > Ixodidae > Dermacentor > Dermacentor silvarum. The sequence goes on from NC_051154.1 coordinate 417,202,670, forward strand.
TGAGTTCTTAAATCATTTCACAAGTCCTTAAAATGTCCTAATAAATCACGTGCGATGCGGCGCTTACATGTCAGAGTTATTGTAGTTCTTTCGCATTGCACGCTGAAATACTGGCATTTCTGCTCAGGGTTGTCTCCGTAGAATAGGCCTGGCTTGTCGAACGTTGTCACGCAGAAAACAGGGAGTTTTAATATTACGAAAAAAGTTCATAAAGCTTGCTGTGCCAAGGGTGGAACAGTGTGATTATGCACATATCAATGACACTTCACCTTGATACATATGATACAAAGAAAAGCATAAAATATTTCTTTCCATACTATCATATAATAATTTTGATTATGAGTTCTTAAATCATTTCACAAGTCCTTAAAATGTCCTAATAAATCACGTGCGATGCGGCGCTTACATGTCAGAGTTATTGTAGTTCTTTCGCATTGCACGGTAAATACTGGCATTTCTGCTCAGGGTTGTCTCCATAGAATAGGCCTGGCTTGTCGAACGTTGTCACGCAGAAAACAGTGAGTTTTAATATTACGAAAAAATTCATAAAGCTTGCTGTGCCTAGGGTGGAAATGTGTTTGTGATTATGCACATGTCAAAGACACTTCAACTTGATACACATGATACAAAGACAAGCATAAAATATTTCTTTCCGTACTATCATATATTAATTTTGATTATGAGTTCTCAAATCATTTCACAAGTCCTTAAAATGTCCTAATAAATCACGTGCGATGCGGCGCTTACATGTCAGAGTTATTGTTGTTCTTTCGCATTGCACGCTGAAATACTGGCATTTCCGCTCAGGGTTGTCTCTGTAGAATTTGCCTCGCTTGTCGAAATTTGTGACGCAGCAAAACACGGAGTTTTATTATTACAAAAAATTCATCAAGCTTTCTGTGCCTAGGGTGGAACAGTGTTTGTGATTATGCACATGTCAATGACACTTCAGCTTGATACAGTAGATACAAAGACAAGTATAAAATATTTCTTTTTCCTTCTATCGTACAATAATTTTGATGAAGAGGTCTTAAATTGTCTCACATGTTCTTAAAACGTCCTAATGAGTCATGTGCGGTGAGGCGCTTACATGTCTGAGTTATTGTAGTTCTTTCGCATTGCCCGGTGTAATACTGGCATTTCTGCTGAGGGTTGTCTCCGTAGAATAGGCCTGGCTTGTCGAACGTTGTCACGCAGAAAACAGGGATTTTTATTATTACGAAAAAAGCTCATAAAGCTTGCTGTGCCAAGGGTGGAACAGTGTGATTATGCACATATCAATGACACTTCACCTTGATACATATGATACAAAAAAAGCATAAAATATTTCTTTCCATACTATCATATAATAATTTTGATTATGAGTTCTTAAATCATTTCACAAGTCCTTAAAATGTCCTAATAAATCACGTGCGATGCGGCGCTTACATGTCAGAGTTATTATAGTTCTTTCGCATTGCACAGTGAAATACTGGCATTTCTGCTCAGGGTTGTCTCCGTAGAATAGGCCTGGCTTGTCGAACGTTGTCACGCAGAAAACAGGGATTTTTATTATTACGAAAAATGTTCATAAAGCTTGCTGTGCCTAGGGTGGAAATGTGTTTGTGATTATGCACATGTCAAAGACACTTCAACTTGATACACATGATACAAAGATAAGCATAAAATATTTCTTTCCGTACTATCATATAATAATTTTGATTGTGAGTTCCTAAATCATTTCACAAGTCCTTAAAATGTCCTAATAAATCATGTGCGATGCGGCGCTTACATGTCAGAGTTATTGTAGTTCTCTCGCATTGCACGCTGAAATACTGGCATTTCTGCTCAGGGTTGTCTTCGTAGAATGTGCCTGGCTTGTCAAAATTTGTCATGCAGCAAAACACAGAGTTTTATTATTACCAAAAAATTGATAAAACTTGCCGTTCCTTGAGTGGAACAGTGTTTGTGATTATGCACATGTCAAAGACACTTCAACTTGATACACGTGATACAAAGACAAGCATAAAATATTTATTTCCGTACTATCATATATTAATTTTGATTATGAGCTCTCAAATCATTTCACAAGTCCTTAAAATGTCCTAATAAATCACGTGCGATGCGGCGCTTAAATGTCAGAGTTATTGCGGTTCTTCCGCATTGCACGATGAAATAATGGAATTTCTGCTCAGGGTTGTCTCCGTAGAATATTCCTGGCTTGTCGAAACTTGTCACGCAGCAAAACACTGCGTTTTATTATTACAAAAAATTCATCAAGCTTTCTGTGCCTAGGGTGAAACAGTGTTTGTGATTATGCACATGTCAATGACACTTCAGCTTAATACACTAGATACAAAGACAAGTATAAAATATTTCCCTTTCGTTCTATCGTACAATAATTTGGATGAAGATGTCTTAAATTGTGTCACAAGTTCTTTAAACGTCCTAATAAGTCATGTGCGGTGAGGCACTTACATGTTTGAGTTATTGTAGTTCTTTCGCATTGCCCGGTGTAATACTGGCATTTCTGCGGAGGGTTGTCTCCGTAGAATAGGCCTGGCTTGTCGAACGTTGTCACGCAGAAAACAGTGAGTTTTAATATTACGAAGAAATTCATAAAGCTTGCTGTGCCTAGGGTGGAAATGTGTTTGTGATTATGCACATGTCAAAGACACTTCAACTTGATACACATGATACAAAGACAAGCATAAAATATTTCTTTCCGTACTATCACATAATAATTTTGATTATGAGTTCCTAAATTATTTCACAAGTCCTTAAAATGTCCTAATAAATCACGTCCGATGCGGCGCTTACATGTCAGAGTTATTGTAGTTCTTTCGCACTGCACGCTGAAATACTGGCATTTCTGCTCAGGGTTGTCTCTGTAGAATTTGCCTGGCTTGTCGAAATTTGTCACGCAGCAAAACACGGAGTTTAATTATTACAAAAAAATCATCAAGCTTTCTGTGCCTAGGGTGGAACAGTGTTTGTGATTACGCACATGTCAATGACACTTCAGCTTGATACACTAGATACAAAGACAAGTATAAAATATTTCTTTTTCGTTCTATCGTACAATAATTTTGATGAAGAGGTCTTAAATTGTGTCACATGTTCTTAAAACGTCCTAATAAGTCATGTGCGGTGAGGCACTTACATGTCTGAGTTATTGTAGTTCTTTCGCATTGCCCGGTGTAATACTGGCATTTCTGCTGAGGGTTGTCTCCGTAGAATAGGCCTGGCTTGTCGAACGTTGTCACGCAGAAAACAGGGATTTTTATTATTACGAAAAAAGTTCATAAAGCTTGCTGTGCCAAGGGTGGAACAGTGTGATTATGCACATATCAATGACACTTCACCTTGATACATATGATACAAAGAAAAGCATAAAATATTTCTTTCCATACTATCATATAATAATTTTGATTATAAGTTCTTAAATCATTTCACAAGTCATTAAAATGTCCTAATAAATCACGTGCGATGCGGTGCTTACATGTCAGAGTTATTGTAGTTCTTTCGCATCGCACGGTGAAATACTGGCATTTCTGCTCAGGGTTGTCTCCATAGAATAGGCCTGGCTTGTCGAACGTTGTCACGCAGAAAACAGTGAGTTTTAATATTACGAAAAAATTCATAAAGTTTGCTGTGCTGTGGAAATGTGTTTGTGATTATGTACATGTCAAAGACACTTCAACTTGATACACGTGATACAAAGACAAGCATAAAATGTTTATTTCCGTACTATCATATATTAATTTTGATTATGAGTTCTCAAATCATTTCACAAGTCCTTAAAATGTCCTAATAAATCACGTGCGATGCGGCGCTTACATGTCAGAGTTATTGTAGTTCTTTCGCATTGCATGCTGAAATACTGGCATTTCTGCTCAGGGTTGTCTCCGTAGAATATGCCTGGCTTGTCAAAATTTGTCACGCAGCAAAACACGGAGTTTTATTATTACAAAAAATTCATCAAGCTTTCTGTGCCTAGGGTGAAACAGTGTTTGTGATTATGCACATGTCAATGACACTTCAGCTTGATACACTAGATACAAAGACAAGTATAAAATATTTCTCTTTCGTTCTATCGTACAATAATTTGGATGAAGAGGTCTTAAATTGTGTCACATGTTCTTTAAACGTCCTAATAAGTCATGTGCGGTGAGGCACTTACATGTTTGAGTTATTGTAGTTCTTTCGCATTGCCCGGTGTAATACTGGCATTTCTGCGGAGGGTTGTCTCCGTAGAATAGGCCTGGCTTGTCTAACGTTGTCACGCTGAAAACGGGGATTTTTATTATTACGAAAAAAGTTCATAAAGCTTGCTGTGCCAAGGGTGGAACAGTGTGATTATACACATATCAATGACACTTCACCTTGATACATATGATACAAAGAAAAGCATAAAATATTTCTTTCCATACTATCATATAATAATTTTGATTATAAATTCTTAAATCATTTCACAAGTAATTAAAATGTCCTAATAAATCACGTGCGATGCGGTGCTTACATGTCAGAGTTATTGTTGTTCTTTCGCATTGCACGCTGAAATACTGGCATTTCTGCTCAGGGTTGTCTCTGTAGAATTTGCCTGGCTTGTCGAAATTTGTGACGCAGCAAAACACGGAGTTTTATTATTACAAAAAATTCATCAAGCTTTCTGTGCCTAGGGTGAAACAGTGTTTGTGATTATGCACATGCCAATGACACTTCAGCTTGATACACTAGATACAAAGACAAGTATAAAATATTTCCCTTTCGTTCTATCGTACAATAATTTGGATGAAGATGTCTTAAATTGTGTCACATGTTCTTTAAACGTCCTAATAAGTCATGTGCGGTGAGGCACTTACATGTTTGAGTTATTGTAGTTCTTTCGCATTGCCCGGTGTAATACTGGCATTTCTGCGGAGGGTTGTCTCCGTAGAATAGGCCTGGCTTGTCGAACGTTGTCACGCAGAAAACAGTGAGTTTTAATATTACGAAGAAATTCATAAAGCTTGCTGTGCCTAAGGTGGAAATGTGTTTGTGATTATGCACATGTCAAAGACACTTCAACTTGATACACATGATACAAAGACAAGCATAAAATATTTCTTTCCGTACTATCACATAATAATTTTGATTATGAGTTCTTAAATTATTTCACAAGTCCTTAAAATGTCCTAATAAATCACGTACGATGCGGCGCTTACATGTCAGAGTTATTGTAGTTCTTTCGCACTGCACGCTGAAATACTGGCATTTCTGCTCAGGGTTGTCTCTGTAGAATTTGCCTGGCTTGTCGAAATTTGTCACGCAGCAAAACACGGAGTTTAATTATTACAAAAAAATCATCAAGCTTTCTGTGCCTAGGGTGGAACAGTGTTTGTGATTACGCACATGTCAATGACACTTCAGCTTGATACACTAGATACAAAGACAAGTATAAAATATTTCTTTTTCGTTCTATCGTACAATAATTTTGATGAAGAGGTCTTAAATTGTGTCACATGTTCTTAAAACGTCCTAATAAGTCATGTGCGGTGAGGCACTTACATGTCTGAGTTATTGTAGTTCTTTCGCATTGCCCGGTGTAATACTGGCATTTCTGCTGAGGGTTGTCTCCGTAGAATAGGCCTGGCTTGTCGAACGTTGTCACGCAGAAAACAGTGAGTTTTAATATTACGAAAAAATTCATAAAGCTTGCTGTGCCTAAGGTGGAAATGTGTTTGTGATTATGCATATGTCAAAGACACTTCAACTTGATACACATGATACAAAGACAAGCATAAAATATTTCTTTCCGTACTATCACATAATAATTTTGATTATGAGTTCTTAAATTATTGCACAAGTCCTTAAAATGTCCTAATAAATCACGTACGATGCGGCGCTTACATGTCAGAGTTATTGTAGTTCTTTCGCACTGCACGCTGAAATACTGGCATTTCTGCTCAGGGTTGTCTCTGTAGAATTTGCCTGGCTTGTCGAAATTTGTCACGCAGCAAAACACGGAGTTTAATTATTACAAAAAATCATCAAGCTTTCTGTGCCTAGGGTGGAACAGTGTTTGTGATTACGCACATGTCAATGACACTTCAGCTTGATACACTAGATACAAAGACAAGTATAAAATATTTCTTTTTCGTTCTATCGTACAATAATTTTGATGAAGAGGTCTTAAATTGTGTCACATGTTCTTAAAACGTCCTAATAAGTCATGTGCGGTGAGGCACTTACATGTCTGAGTTATTGTAGTTCTTTCGCATTGCCCGGTGTAATACTGGCATTTCTGCTGAGGGTTGTCTCCGTAGAATAGGCCTGGCTTGTCGAACGTTGTCACGCAGAAAACAGGGATTTTTATTATTACGAAAAAAGTTCATAAAGCTTGCTGTGCCAAGGGTGGAACAGTGTGATTATGCACATATCAATGACACTTCACCTTGATACATATGATACAAAGAAAAGCATAAAATATTTCTTTCCATACTATCATATAATAATTTTGATTATAAGTTCTTAAATCATTTCACAAGTAATTAAAAGTCCTAATAAATCACGTGCGATGCGGTGCTTACATGTCAGAGTTATTGTAGTTCTTTCGCATCGCACGGTGAAATACTGGCATTTCTGCTCAGGGTTGTCTCCATAGAATAGGCCTGGCTTGTCGAACGTTGTCACGCAGAAAACAGTGAGTTTTAATATTACGAAAAAATTCATAAAGTTTGCTGTGCTGTGGAAATGTGTTTGTGATTATGTACATGTCAAAGACACTTCAACTTGATACACGTGATACAAAGACAAGCATAAAATGTTTATTTCCGTACTATCATATTGTTACGGGGTGTGTAGAAGGCGTTTATTGCAGAAAGCCGTAGGGCAAGTGGGTGCCGATACTACACGTCGTCCTTCTCTTCCTCGCTGCTCTCCTAATGTTGTTGCTGCTGATGCTGCCGCTCCACTACCTTTGACGCACTGTAACATGGCTCCTCTCGCAGACGAAGCCCTCCGGGCGAGTAGTCAGTGGGGCTTTCGTTGAATAAACGGCTTCAGGCGGGCTACATGCGTGATGTCGGTCCTGGATGACCGTCTCCCACTGGAAGTGAGGCGCGCAATTCTATAATTCACCTCGCTGAGACGTTCAAGCACAATAAACGGTCCACCATAGTCAGCGAGCAGTTTGGACATAGACCGCGTTTACGCACGGGAGTCCATAGCCACACTAGGTCACCCGGTTCGTAAGTGACTTGCCAATGCCGACTATCGTATCGGGATTTGTACTGCTTTTGCGAAGCTAGAGTACGTAATCGAGCGATGCGCCGAGCCTCCTCTGCTCGGCAGAGAGTTTCCGCGATACAAGCGTCGTCGTGACTGCCAAAAGGGAAGATAGTGTCCAAAGTGTACCTCGGCGGACGCGCGTAGAGCAGGAAAAACGGACTGTATCCAGTGGTCTCATGTTGCGCGGTGTTGTATGCGTATGTGACGAACGGCAATACTTCGTCCCAGTTCTTATGGTCCGAGCTTACGTACATGGAAATCATGTTCACAAGTGTTCTGTTCGTGCGTTCTGTCAGCCCATTAGTTTGCGGGTGGTAAGGCGTTGAGTGTCGCAGGTTGGAGGCGCACAAACGTAGAAGTTCTTCAACAACATCAGCTGTGAACTGACGGCCACGGTCGCTAATGATCACTCGAGGGGGACCATGCCGAAGTATAATGCAATGTAGCATAAACTGGGAAACCTCGCCTGCAGTTGCAGAGGGTAGTGCTGCCGTCTCGCAGAACCGAGTCAGGTAGTCGGCACATACTATGATCCAGCGGTTGCCTGTGGAAGAACGTGGGAACGGTCCTATGAGATCGATGCCGACTTGCTCAAAGGGGAAACTGGATGGCACCACAGGCTGTAAGAAACCGGCTGGAGCTGCAGTAGGTCTCTTGTGACTTTGACACTCGGCGCAAGTGGCTACGTATGTCTCCGTGGTCTTGCGCATTTGAGGCCAGTAAAACCTTTCTTTGGCTCGATGGAGTGTCCGCGTGGAGCCTAAATGACCTGAAGTTGGATCATCGTGCACGACGCGCAAAACAGAAGAGCGGAGGGCTTCTGGCACCACCAGAAGAAACTGTGCACCTATCGCGGAAAAATTCTTCTTATACAACAGTCCATCCCGAACACAAAAACTACATGATGTCGACTCTTTCGCTGCAGAGAAAAGTGGCTCTAAACTCGGGTCATCACGTTGCTCTCTTGCGAAGGTTGTGGCATCTGGGAAATCACGGTGTACGGATGCGATGAGGTGGTCGAAACTTTCGGCGTCGCATTCCGTTGTACTAAGAGGCATCCGGGAAAGGCAATCGGCATCAGCATGTCGTCGGCCGCTCTTGTAGGATACAGTGAAGCTGTACTCTTGCAGACGCAGGGCCCATCGTGCAAGGCGTCCAGATGGATCGCGAAGATTCACGAGCCAGCACAAAGAATGATGGTCTGTAACGATCGTAAAGTGACGCCCATACAGGTACGACCGAAATCGCTGCACCGCAAAAATGACAGCAAGACATTCCTGCTCAGTCACCGTGTAGTTACGCTCGGGTTTGCTTAATGACCGACTTGCGTAGGCGATGACGTGCTCTTTGTCATCCACGCGCTGAATCAGAACAGCACCAAGACCTACACCACTCGCATCTGTGTGGACTTCTGTTGGCGCGGAAGGATTGAAGTGTCGGAGGATTGGTCGCGACGTCAGCAGAAACTTCAGCTGTCGAAAGGAAGCAGAACAATCAGGCGTCCACTCGAAAGCGGCGTTCTTGTGCAGGAGGCTGGTCAAGGGATAAGCGACGTCAGCAAATCGAGGAATGAACCGTCGAAAATAGGAGCAGAGTCCTAAAAAGCTGCGAAGTTGTTTGACGGACTGAGGTGGTTCAAATGCTTCAACAGCCTCTGTCTTCGCAGGGTCAGGCCTGACGCCGTCTTTGTCCACAAGATGTCCCAACACCAAGGCTTGGCGCTCACCAAAATGACACTTTTAGAGTTGAGCACAAGACAAGCCTTCTGTATGCAGCTGAGTACAATACCAAGACGCGTGTTGTGCTCGTGAAATGTGCGTCCAAAAATAATAACATCGTCGAGGTAGCACATGCATATTTCCCACTTTAGACCTCGCAGAATAGTATCCATGAATCGTTCGAAGGTGGCGGGTGCGTTGCACAAGCCGAACGGCATGACATTGAATTCAAAAAGTCCATCGGGTGTTACGAACGCTGTTTTTTCCTTATCCTCGGCATGCATCGGGATTTGCCAGTAGCCGGATCTCAAGTCTACAGAAGAAAAGTAAGAAGCCGAATGAAGGCAGTCTAAGGCATCATCTATACGCGGAAGTGGGTAGACATCTTTCTTGGTAACATTGTTTAGCCGCCGATAATCAACACAGAATCGCCAACTGCCATCTTTCTTTTTAACGAGGATGACAGGTGCAGCCCAGGGACTCGCGGACTCCTGAATTATCCCTCTGTTCAGCATTTCCTGAACTTACTCGCCAATTATCTTGCGCTCAGTCGGGGATACTCTGTACGGCTTCTGTCGTATAGGGTGCGCTGATCCGGTATTTATACGATGGCGTACTCGAGATGTCGGAATTTGGGACGTCGTGTCAGTCTGCGAAAAGTCAAACACTTGCGAGTGCTTGGATAGAACATCCAGTAACGTGTAGCGCTCACTCGTGCTGAGCGACTTGCTTACCATCTGAAGTAGTTTCGAGTCCGATGGGCAGGGATCGAGGGACTCGTCTACAGCTCCGAGTACAGCCAGTAACGCCGGTGTCTCTTCTTTGAAGAGAGCGAGCTTCATGCCAGAAGGGAGAAGTATGGGCTGGGCCGCATAGTTCATTGCCCATAATCCAGAGTGTCCTTCAACTACCGATACTAAACAATGCGGAACCAAAACGTTCTTCTTTACACAGGCCGAATGAAGCGGCTCCGTCGCGGCTTCAAATGTGGCGGGGTTGGCACCAAAGCAAATGACCGGAACGCATACAGCGCATAGTGGGGGAATGACGATGTCCTCCGAAACACAAAAGGCACCTTCTTCACGTGGCGAGTTCTCCATGAGTCCTGTTATAACCTCGCGCTGTACCGAAAGCTCCCCACTTCGACAGTCAACGGTTGCACCACACTCCTGCAAGAAATCGATGCCTAAAATAACATCATGCGTGGATCGAGGAATAACGGCGAATTCAGTGGTAAATACTTTGCCACACAAACACACATCCGCAGTACAAACACCAATCGGGCACAGCGTGTCACCACTAACACTACGAAACGTGGAAATATTGTCCCAAGAAAACTTCACTTTTTGTCCCAGTAGGGCTTTAAAATTTAAGCTCATCACGGAAATTGTTGCCCCAGTATCCACAAGAGCCATTGTAGGTATATCGTCAACAAGCACGTGCACTTTGTTTTTCAGCATGAAAACTGGCGGAGGAATGTCGGTTGGCAGCGAACGGTATCCAGCGACCTCACCCCCATCGGCCGCACTGCCTAGTTTCCGGTGGTGGGGATAGCCGGCGACGCCGCGGCGATGGAGACCGCCGAGTACGTGGAGCAGGCGGTGGCGTTAAGCTGCGATCGGAGGCTGGTGACGGGTTCCGGAAGCTACCTTGGCGAATTCCACGATTGGTTGGCGGGCGTGGAGGCCATGACGCGGAAAAGGGTTGATAATTTGACTGGTACGTCGCTCGTGAAGGTTCTCGGAAAGGTCGGCGGCGGTCACAAAACCTGGCGATGTGGCCAGGGACCCCGCAACTATAGCACACACGAGGAGGCCGAAATTCACGGTGCTGCTCAAAGCCTTCATTTCCGCCACCGAGCATGGGGTATCGGTCATGATCGTCGTATTCTCTGTACCCCGAATAAGTGGTACGGTACCGCTGCGCCGGATAAGAAGTGCGGTGCTGCTGCTCGTTGTTGAAGCGTGGCCGGTTGGTGGGTGCAGATGGAAGCACAGCTCTATAATCGTCCACGTTCGCCGCATTAATAGAGGGTTGCCACGACGTAGCTGGTAGTCCGGGTTCGCTGCCTCGTGCGTCGCCGCTACCATAACGGCCGATTTCGTGGCACCGGAGGAGCTCTTCCCGAACTATCTGTCGTATTGTAGACGACAGATCGGATGGTGTGCTCGCGTCAACGCAGGCCAATGTCGGCACATTAGCCAAACGGCCAAATTTCGGTGCCACGCGACGCATCTTCAGTGCTTCAAACGTGCGACAATGTTGGATGACGTCGGCCACAGATGTCAGGTTTTCTTTAGCAATCAAGAACTGATATACATCTTCAGCTATGCCCTTGAGAAGATGACCCACCTTATCTTCATCAGACATGCTTGAATCCACGAGTCTACATAGCTTGAGGACCTCTTCTATAAACATGGTACATGTCTCGCCAGAGAGTTGGGCCCTTTGGGACAGAGTCTGTTCAGCTCGCTTCTTCTTCGCTGCGGAGTCCCCAAAGCACCTTTTCAGTTCTTGGACAAATGTATCCCAGGTCGTAAGCGTGTTCTCGTGGTTGTCGTACCACATGAGAGCAGTGTGCGTGAGCGAGAACACAACATTTGACAGCTGAGAGGTGGAGTCCCAGCCGTTATGTTTGCTCACCCGTCGGTACTGCTTCAACCACTCGTCCACATCCTCACCGCCAGTCCCGGCAAAGCTGGGTGGCTCCTTGTACGGTTGCGAAGAACCCGTCGGTCTCGGAGCTTCAGTTTCTCGGGACATGCCTGCTGCTGAGGATGGTGGAAGTCCCGCCAGTCGACGGCTGCGACGAGGTTCAGGGGGTAGCGATTCCGTCGTTGGATGCTTAGATACCCCGCACCTCCACCACTCTGTTACGGGGTGTGTAGAAGGCGTTTATTGCAGAAAGCCGTAGGGCAAGTGGGTGCCGATACTACACGTCGTCCTTCTCTTCCTCGCTGCTCTCCTAATGTTGTTGCTGCTGATGCTGCCGCTCCACTACCTTTGACGCACTGTAACAATATATTAATTTTGATTATGAGTTCTCAAATCATTTCACAAGTCCTTAAAATGTCCTAATAAATCACGTGCGATGCGGCGCTTACATGTCAGAGTTATTGTAGTTCTTTCGCATTGCATGCTGAAATACTGGCATTTCTGCTCAGGGTTGTCTCCGTAGAATATGCCTGGCTTGTCAAAATTTGTCACGCAGCAAAACACGGAGTTTTATTATTACAAAAAATTCATCAAGCTTTCTGTGCCTAGGGTGAAACAGTGTTTGTGATTATGCACATGTCAATGACACTTCAGCTTGATACACTAGATACAAAGAGAAGTATAAAATATTTCTCTTTCGTCCTATCGTACAATAATTTGGATGAAGAGGTCTTAAATTGTGTCACATGTTCTTTAAACGTCCTAATAAGTCATGTGCGGTGAGGCACTTACATGTTTGAGTTATTGTAGTTCTTTCGCATTGCCCGGTGTAATACTGGCATTTCTGCGGAGGGTTGTCTCCGTAGAATAGGCCTGGCTTGTCTAACGTTGTCACGCTGAAAACGGGGATTTTAATATTACGAAGAAAAGTTCATAAAGCTTGCTGTGCCTAAGGGTGGAACATGTGTTGTGATTATGCACATATCAAATGACACTTCAACTTGATACATATGATACAAAGACAAGCATAAATATTTCTTTCCAGTACTATCATATAATAATTTTGATTATAATTCTTAAATCATTTCACAAGTAATTAAAATGTCCTAATAAATCACGTGCGATGCGGTGCTTACATGTCAGAGTTATTGTAGTTCTTTCGCACTGCACGCTGAAATACTGGCATTTCTGCTCAGGGTTGTCTCTGTAGAATTTGCCTGGCTTGTCGAAATTTGTCACGCAGCAAAACACGGAGTTTAATTATTACAAAAAATTCATCAAGCTTTCTGTGCCTAGGGTGAAACAGTGTTTGTGATTATGCACATGCCAATGACACTTCAGCTTGATACACTAGATACAAAGACAAGTATAAAATATTTCCCTTTCGTTCTATCGTACAATAATTTGGATGAAGAGGTCTTAAATTGTGTCACATGTTCTTAAACGTCCTAATAAGTCATGTGCGGTGAGGCACTTACATGTTGAGTTATTGTAGTTCTTTCGCATTGCCCGGTGTAATACTGGCATTTCTGCTGAGGGTTGTCTCCGTAGAATAGGCCTGGCTTGTCGAACGTTGTCACGCAGAAAACAGGGAGTTTTAATATTACGAAAAAATTCATAAAGCTTGCTGTGCCTATGGTGGAAATGTGTTGTGATTATGCACATGTCAAAGACACTTCAACTTGATACACATGATACAAAGACAAGCATAAAATATTTCTTTCCGTACTATCACATAATAATTTTGATTATGAGTTCTTAAATTATTTCACAAGTCATTAAAATGTCCTAATAAATCACGTACGATGCGGCGCTTACATGTCAGAGTTATTGTAGTTCTTTCGCACTGCACGCTGAAATACTGGCATTTCTGCTCAGGGTTGTCTCTGTAGAATTTGCCTGGCTTGTCGAAAATTTGTCACGCAGCAAAACACGGAGTTTAATTATTACAAAAAATCATCAAGCTTTCTGTGCCTAGGGTGGAACAGTGTTTGTGATTACGCACATGTCAATGACACTTCAGCTTGATACACTAGATACAAAGACAAGTATAAATATTCTTTTTCGTTCTATCGTACAATAATTTGGATGAAGAGGTCTTAAATTGTGTCACATGTTCTTAAACGTCCTAATAAGTCATGTGCGGTGAGGCACTTACATGTCTGAGTTATTGTAGTTCTTTCGCATTGCCCGGTGTAATACTGGCATTTCTGCTGAGGGTTGTCTCCGTAGAACAGGCCTGGCTTGTCGAACGTTGTCACGCAGAAAACAGGGATTTTTATTATTACGAAAAAGTTCATAAAGCTTGCTGTGCCAAGGGTGGAACAGTGTGATTATGCACATATCAATGACACTTCACCTTGATACATATGATACAAAGAAAAGCATAAAATATTTCTTTCCATACTATCATATAATAATTTTGATTATAAGTTCTTAAATCATTTCACAAGTAATTAAAATGTCCTAATAAATCACGTGCGATGCGGTGCTTACATGTCAGAGTTATTGTAGTTCTTTCGCATTGCCCGGTGTAATACTGGCATTTCTGCGGAGGGTTGTCTCCGTAGAATAGGCCTGGCTTGTCTAACGTTGTCACGCTGAAAACGGGGATTTTTATTATTACGAAAAAAGTTCATAAAGCTTGCTGTGCCAAGGGTGGAACAGTGTGATTATACACATATCAATGACACTTCACCTTGATACATATGATACAAAGAAAAGCATAAAATATTTCTTTCCATACTATCATATAATAATTTTGAATATAAATTCTTAAATCATTTCACAAGTAATTAAAATGTCCTAATAAATCACGTGCGATGCGGTGCTTACATGTCAGAGTTATTGTTGTTCTTTCGCATTGCACGCTGAAATACTGGCATTTCTGCTCAGGGTTGTCTCTGTAGAATTTGCCTGGCTTGTCGAAATTTGTGACGCAGCAAAACACGGAGTTTTATTATTACAAAAAATTCATCAAGCTTTCTGTGCCTAGGGTGGAAATGTGTTTGTGATTATGCACATGTCAAAGACACTTCAACTTGATACACATGATACAAAAACAAGCATAAAATATTTGTTTCCGTACTATCATATAATAATTTTGATTATGAGTTCTCAAATCATTTCACAAGTCCTTAAAATGTCCTAATAAATCACGTGCGATGCGGCGCTTACATGTCAGAGTTATTGTTGTTCTTTCGCATTGCACGCTGAAATACTGGCATTTCTGCTCAGGGTTGTCTCTGTAGAATTTGCCTGGCTTGTCGAAATTTGTGACGCAGCAAAACGCTGCGTTTTATTATTACAAAAAATTCATCAAGCTTTCTGTGCCTAGGGTGGAACAGTGTTTGTGATTATGCACATGTCAATGACACTTCAGCTTGATACACTAGATACAAAGACAAGTATAAAATATTTCTTTTTCGTTCTATCGTACAATAATTTTGATAAAGAGGTCTTAAATTGTGTCACATGTTCTTAAAACGTCCTAATAAGTCATGTGCGGTGAGGCACTTACATGTCTGAGTTATTGTAGTTCTTTCGCATTGCACGGTGAAATACTGGCATTTCTGCTCAGGGTTGTCTCCATAGAATAGGCCTGGCTTGTTGAACGTTGTCACGCAGAAAACAGTGAGTTTTAATATTACGAAAAAATTCATAAAGCTTGCTGTGCCTAGGG